>NC_041394.2:337311673-337398754 GCF_900747795.2 Erpetoichthys calabaricus
AATGTACAGTTATTTTACTCAATAATAGAGGAGGTTACATTAATTATTTTCACACAGTTCCAAACCTTAGAAAACAATTCCAAACTGCATGAATATCACTAAAAACAATATAATTCTGCCAATATTGATAATATTAAAGTATAAATAATGTCACTGTAAAATGGAGCACACAACTCAAGTTCATCATGTGCATATAACACAATGAAAGTTTTGATTATGCCTCCTCAGAATAGTGACATTATTAAATGAAGGGGCAAAGCGCACACACGCTCACAAAGTATACAATACAATGTACCATATATACATAATATACACTATATATGTAAAAAATATACACAAGGGGGTACTCAAAAATAACTGGAATGTGTACCTGATGTTCAATCTCAACTTCGTTGCAAATTGCACGGCTAGGTGTAGCACACTTACAGTATTCTGTGACAGTCTGCCAAGTGACATTGCTCTGCAATGTACGTACGGCATTCCGTGTCCGTTTTTCTTGGTGCTTGTTAAAATGTTCTGTGATTTTTGTGATGGGTGATCATAAAGAACAGTGAGTTTGCGTTAAATTTTGTTATCTCTTAGGGAAAACAGCTGCTGAAACTGCAGTGATGCTTAAAGTTGCTTCTAAAGAGGAAGCTTTAAATAAAATACAGGTCAACGAATGGTTTTCGTGTTTCAAACGAGGGGAAATGTCACTTGAAGACCAACCAAGATCTGGCCGACCTTCCACAATTAGGAATGAAGAATAGCTTGAAAAAGTTCACAATGCAATTTACAAAAATCGTCATTGGACTACTGAAGAGATTTCTTCCCTACTCGCCTGATCTTTGCTCAGTGCAACTTTTTCTTTTATCCCGCATGTGAAAAAACACAACTCAAAGGAAAGTGTTTTTGTACCATGAAGGAATTCAAACAAAAAAAATCACTGCAGGCATTGGACAACACTCCTCTTCAGCAATTACAAAAATGTTTCCACCAGTGGGAAAACTGTTGGGACTAGTGCATTCATTCACATGGAGACTTTGAAGGAGACTAAAGTTTTAAGCAAAAATTATTACAACCCAATTCCTGTTACTTTTGGGTACCCTCTCGTGTTTGTGTGTGTGTGTGTATATTATATATATTATATATATATATATATATATATATATATATATATATATATATACACACACACACACATATGCATATGCATACACACACGCACATACAACAGATGCAACATATACACGTCCAGCATTTGTTGCTAAGCTGGACTGTTCAATAACCTTATGACCTCAGGTTAGAACCTGGTCTTTGAATCTACTGGTGCGACTGCCAATGGTCCAGAAGGGAGGACAGAGGTGAGGAATCATGCGTAATGCTTAAGGTTTTTAATAATACTGTTCATTTTTCTAAGGCAGCACGTGTGTGTATTTTATATACTGTATATTCTGGACAGAAGGCAGCTGGGTGCCGATAATATTTTGTGCTGCTGTATAAGGACTTGAAAACTAAAACCTAAAATATGACTATATATTCATACAGGCAAACAAATCTTAAATAGTTCATTAATAATTTTACACTAGTCAAAATACAAATAGTGTTGTTTCTTTCTACTTTCAGTCTGACAGATTACACTACACAACTAAACTAGGGAATACTTGTAGTAGAAAATACAAACTAGTAATAAAATGAAAGACAGCTCTCAGTGGTGAGGTGTGATCCCTTTCAGCCTTGTCTGCAGGTTTCTCCTTACATCACATCCATTGGCTGTGCAGTTTTAAGGCATTCTGTAAAATTCGCATATTTGAAAAAAAAAAAAATCCATATTTTGTATAGAGAATACAAACTAGTAATAAAATGAAAGCACACATAAGAGCTCTCAGTCGAAGTGTGACCCCTTTCTGCCTTGTCTGCAGGTTTCTCCTTGCATCACATCCATCGGCTGTGCAGTTTTGTGGTCTTCTGCAATTGTAACAGGTTAACAAAAAAATCCACATTTTGTATGCACCTTTTAAATGAAAAGTTGACAGCTTCAAGACAGCAGCACTGTAGATGTGCCAGGCTGAAGCGAACATAGAATCTATGTATATACACCTATGCTGAGGGCCCTCGTTGGAGAAGACCCGGTCTGGTAGCTTGTATCTGGCAAGCTCCACCTTGCAGTGTCTGATGGTTGTTTCCATACTTGGGTCAAAGAAAAGCTCCACTTCTCAAAAAATCACAGAAGTCATCAACAACAAGTAGCAAGTCTTTTCCAGCATTACTGAACACATCTATACTAATCACTCAGGGACGTGTTGGGATTTTGTAAGACATCATGGGTTCCTTTTGTCTGCAATGCGCAGATTTGTTTCAGATTTCTTTCAATTAAGAAAGTTTTGGTGATTCTTTGGGTTTATGTTGTCCCCCTGGAGAGTGTGTTATATTATACTTGGATCGTCATAACCATGACTGACGCTCCAGCAGAGATGGTGGTCAACACCATTTTTCCCTGGTATACTTTCAGAGCAAGTTTCTCCCTAGGATCCTTTAATACTATTAATTTCCTCTTTGAATAGGCTTGGTTTAAAGATTATGCAATAAACCATTTCACTTGAAGACACTCATTAAGACATAATGATTACATCATCACTTATTCCTTCTTTCCTCCTAGGTCTCAAATTTGAATCATAGTGTGTGTTTAAAGATTGTTCGCTTCAGAAAATAATTTGCCACACAGCAACAGAGATTCTCTCTGGTGTGAATTTGTGTGATTCCGAAAACTTTTCCTGTCTGAGAACTTTTTGCCACATTCAGAGCAAGAATAGGGCTTCTCTCCGGTGTGAATTCTTGTGTGTCTCTGAAGACCTTTCCTGTCAGAGAACCTTTTGCCACATTCCTCACAAGAATATGGCTTCTCTCCAGTGTGAATTCTTGTGTGCCTCTGAAGACCTTTCCTGTCAGAGAACCGTTTCCCACATTCCTCACAACCATACGGCTTCTCTCCAGTGTGGACTCTTGTGTGCCTCCGAAGGCTTTTCCTGTCCGAGAATCTTTTGCCACATTCTTCACAGCCATGTGGCTTTTCTCCAGTATGAGTTCTTGTATGATTCCGAAAACTCTTCCTGTCCGAGAATCGCTTGCTACATTCAGTACAACAATATGGCTTCTCTCCAGTGTGAGTTCTTATATGACACCGGAAACCTTTCCTGTCAGAGAATCGTTTGCCACATTCAAAACAACCATATGGCTTCTCTCCAGTGTGAGTTCTTGTATGACTCCGAAAACTTTTCCTGTCAGCAAACCGTTTCTCACATTCAGAACATGAATATGGCTTTTCACCTGTGTGAGTTCTTTTATGGCTGTGAAGATACCTCATTTGTGAAAACTGTTTACCACATTCAGAACAGCCGAACGGCTTCTCTCCAGTGTGAATTCTTGAGTGGTCCTGAAGATGGCTCATTCGTGAGAATGGTTTGCCACACTCTGAACAGTAATACAGGTTCTCTCCAGTGTGTATTTTTGTGTGACTCTGAAGACTGCTCTTGTGTGAAAACTGTTTGCCACATTCAGAACAGCGGTAAGGCTTCTGTCTCATATCAATACAGAGATCATCCCTGAAGCCAGATTTGTGAATAAAACTTTTCCTCATATCTTGGTAGAGACATAAAGCCAGAGAATTTGTATTGTGCACCTGTTGTTGAGTGTTAATGGCCATTCCTGTAAAATTTGGAATGGGCAAGGAACTGTACTGGAAAGAGTCCAGTGTGAATTTCTCTGATCCAAAAGTTGATTTCTTCAGCTTTTTATCATGTTGCATCTGGTGCAGTCTGTACTGAAGAGAGGTCTGAGGAAGAGAACATGGAAAGAGGCCACAAATCTTTTGTAAATCTGCAGAATAAGACAACAGAAAAATTTTAGGGAAATATAAAGGACAACCTTCCAATTCCAGTTTATTCAAAACAAATTCACATCTTACCTGTCTTACATTTTCATTTAGTTACAATTTTAAGGAAAAACAAACAAAAAACTTCCAGTTCAAGTCATCCTATCTTTGTCTTTCAGTTATCATGCAGTTTTCCTACAGTTTAGGCTTCCTGTCACTTCTCAGAATTAAATGCCAAATGAAAGCACTTGTTGTAAATAACTGCAATAAATTAACACACAAGTGGGTTTCACTCCATGCATACAGAAACATATAAATCTCATGGCTTACAGCCTTTTCATAGCCTAATGGTTTGACACAACATGGCTTGTTTGGCGCTGCCCGAAGAATATGAAAATGGACAGATATGAACGGAATAGGCTTTTAAGGACTAGCAGGATTTCTTTTTTCTCTTACCCATGTCGACTGGCTTATGAGACAATTTAGGACTCCAAGAGCCATTCTCTTGAAATTATATGCCAAATTGCTCCTGGTATTAGAAAGACAGACTACCCAAAATCAGGTTGTACTTGTGCATAGTCTCTTGCATGCAGAGTCGTGAAGAGCACCATAGACTCCTCAAACATAGGTGGTAGTGGTGTTAGGATGTATCAGGAGAAAGGCTGTTCTACCAGCCAACAAAGATCTGCAGCACTGTGCCACATAATATGGGACAGCATAATAATCTTCTACCCATTGATATGGGGGGCAAAGGACCCTTTTTCTTAGTACCTACCCACTTACTGGCAGCTGCATATATTGCACTAGTGTGGTTATTTCACTCTAAGGTAGTTTTACCTCGACCACTGGGTCGCGACCCACTTCTGGGTCAAATGTTGACCAGGTGATCAATCACATTGTGGATTATTTCTCCCTGATTGTATCCCAGCACATTTCACCAAGGGGGACCCCACTTACTGTCCATTTTTAAATTCACTGAGTCTCACCAAGGGGTGCCAAGAACACCTCACTTGTGGGAATGTCAAGTAAGAATGGGTTATGAGACCATAAAGGCTGTGAAACATAGCTCTGAGGCATATATTAAATGTTTTGCCGCATTCCACTGCAGCTTTTCATTTGCTAAATCTTTATTATCTGGCAGAATGTTACATAATAAGGTATCTCTTATTACACATGCCATTCACAGATTAAAATCAGCGACTGCAGATGTGCTTTTTTCCCCTACCATAGCAATCACACTCTGACACTCAAGTGATTTGCTTCTTTGCCGCTACCTTAAAGTCATTCCTTATTATATTTTGGTGTGGAGTTGATGCAGTGGTAGCGCTACTGCCTCGCTGTAAGGAGATCATGGGTTCACATCCCAGGTCCTCCCTGCATTGGAGAGTGCTTTGAGTAGTGAGAAAAGCACTACAGTACATGAATGTAAAAAATGATTATTATGATGGTGTGGCCAGTAGAGTTCAGCGCATTCACAGCAGCAGTAGCATGAGGTCATTCAGTATATTTGTGCTTGTTGGTGACACCCATGCTTAGGCCACCAAATAAAAGTTCTCTGTGTGCCTGTACTTCAAACACAATGAACTGATTTACTAGCAAGATGAGACAGTGATGACAACAAAAGAGAAGCAAAGAGCAAAAAACATTGAAGAATGAAAGAAATTCTTATGTATGAGGTGGATTAGCATAGTTTATACTTAGTTATTTCAGATGGCTTTTCATTAAAGTAAGGTTTAAGGTTTCTTTATTTAGTCATGTTTACACAAGAAAACATGACGTTTGCCTTCTCAGTTGCATCTAACAACAGACAGAATGAAATAAAACAGAAATAGAAACAAGAAAGGTTAAGATAAAGCAGTCAGATAATACATATTTACACCAAAAGAAAAAAAAAGGTTACAGGATATATATCAAAACCTTAATCATTATCTCTGATATTTCCTACTAGCAAAATACCCGCGCTTCGCAGCGGAGAAGTAGTGTGTTAAAGAGGTTATGAAAAAGTAAAGGAAACATTTTAAAAATAACGTAACATGATTGTCAATGTAATTGTGTTGTCATTGTTATGAGTGTTGCTGTCATATATATATATATATATACATATACACACACATATACAGATATATTATATATACATATACACATATATTTTTTATATATATATATATATATATATATATATATATATATACACACATACATACATACATACATATACACACATAGATGCACTTGCAATAACATAGAAATCAATATAAACAACATTAACATCATTATCATATGAGAATATGAAGTAATATATAAGAAGCACATTTCATATAAATATAAATTATTAAACAGTAAAATCTTCTTCTATAATTTGCTACCGTGGCTTTTCGTTGGTCTGTCCAGGATTTTAAATCACCTGTAGCTTGCAAACCGTTTCACCTATTGACTTGAAATGTGGTACACATATAATACGTCACGTCCGCTATCCGCTTTATGGGTGATGATTGTATTACTCTTTTTATGTTTATTTTATTTTAGAATCAACTCCTATCTGCGCACACCAGGGCGGCCGTGGGCAGATGCGTATGGTGTATTCACTCCATGTTATCGTGCATTGCGCTGTCACTGGTATTTTGATAAAAGAATTTGAACAATATATAAGAAGTGTATAAATTATTAAACAGTAAAACATTAACATTTAAGAAGTAAAGTTACATTGAGTACTACTGCAGTGCCTTCGGGTATACCTCATTTTTTCTTTGCCCATTACATGGTTAAATGTATACATTTTTTGGTGTACCTACCCGAGAACACGCGACATATAACCGACCGTGGGAGAAGCATGGATTTTAAACACGCGTTGAGTTCATCTGCTGGTCTCCCTCGTGGAATAACTGGTAATGTTTGAGTAAAATCTACAGCGAGTAAAACAACATTACCTCCTTTTTTTTTTTTACGATCTCTGAGATCTTGCTTTTTTCGGATCAAGGCTTCATAAGCTGTTTTATGTTCCATGGTGTACTTAATAAGTACTAATTATCCCAAACCATCATCTTTGAATGTTGCAAGACTTTCGCCTTGTATGTAGATCGGGGTAATTACATTCATTGCATTCCTAGTCTGAATCACAATCTCATTGTATGGGTGGTTACCTGGCACTGTAGGGTTGCCACCCGTCCTTTAAAATACGGAATCGTGCCGCGTTTGAGTATGAAATTGCGCGTCCCGTTTTGAATCAATACTGGACGGGATGTATCCCGTATTTTTTTTATCATTTTTTTTTTAAAGCAGCGTCTCATGCAAATCATCCCACACGCATTTTATGAAGATGCCTCCTTTCCTACTTTTGATTGGGTAATACTTGATGTCATCGTTAGTTTGATTGGTGTTTTTAACTGTCCAGTGAGGAGGGCGTGTCTTTTAAGTACAGTCTGCAAAGTGTTGGCACTGAGATGTGGCGTCAGCGCCAGAGTTGAAGCCCCTAACGTTGCGGTCAGCAAGTCGGCTAACATCCGCCATGTGCCGTCTTTCAGTTGCGAGAAGCAGATCATAGAATGGTTGAAACTGTTGCCCCTAACGTTGCGCCACGGCGTGTGGTTCGTTTATACCTCGTGTCTTCTCATTAAACTTTTATCTCGCGAATATGTTATTGCAATCCGCAGCGGGAGCGTTTCTATAAACTTAATTTAAACTTACGTTTTACACCGTGCTTTGTTTCCCTTATGAACATGCTTGTATGCTTAACTCGCTCCGTTCTCAATTGTTTAATTAATTTTTTGCTCTTCGCTGTTTGCGGCTGTTCCTCCATTTCCCCCTACTTCGTTCTTTTATCTCGCGAATATGTTATTGCAATCCGCAGCGGGAGCGTTTCTATAAACTTAATTTAAACTTACGTTTTACACCGTGCTTTGTTTCCCTTATGAACATGCTTGTATGCTTAACTCGCTCCGTTCTCAATTGTTTAATTAATTTTTTGCTCTTCGCTATTTGCGGCTGTTCCTCCATTTCCCCCTACTTCGTTCTTTTATCTCGCGAATATGTTATTGCAATCCTTAACGGGAGCGTTTCAATAAACTGATTGAAAATAGTTTTGCATTTACCTTTTTAGTAAAAGGCGAGCTTTTAAGCCTGAGAAATCACCCCGTAAATGCACACGTTTAATTGGACATGTGTTAATATGTATGGTTACACAGTATTAAAAGACCGTGAACAACGTCAGTTACCTTTCTTCCCGCTTTTGATAAAAGGTGAGCTTTTAAGCCTGAGAAATCACCCCGTAAATGCACACGTTTAATTGCACATGTGTTAATATGTATGCTTACACAGTATTAAAAGACAGTCAAAAATTAACGTCATTTACCTTCGTTCCCGCGTGTGACTCGTGCTGTAAATGTCTTCCTTGTTTTTAGTTCACGTGATTACGTAGGAGTCGTGATGACGCGATACGTGACTCCGCCTCCTCCATTACAGTGTATGGACAAAAAATATGTTCCAGTTATGACCATTACGCTTTGAATTTCGAAATGAAACCTGCCTAACTTTTGTAAGTAAGCTGTAAGGAATGAGCCTGCCAAATTTCAGCCTTCTACCTACACGGGAAGTTGGAGAATTAGTGATGAGTGAGTCAGTGAGTGAGTGAGTCAGTCAGTCAGTGAGGGCTTAGCCTTTTATTAGTATAGATTGAAAAGATGTATGACACTAGGAAGAAAGGAGTTTCTGGAGTGATTTGTGTGGGTTTTCAAAGCGACTATCCTTCCTGATTTACTGAACTTAGTTAGTAGTTCTACTTGTAATGGATGTCTGTCATCAGTTGAGATGATTTCCAGTTTCTTTAACTTTGCCCTCTGACACACACTAGTCAAATCATCTAAAGCAGCCCCAATAACTTTAGCTGCATACTTTGTAATCTGCTGGAGCTTTTTTGAGTTTTGGTTTGTCAGACTATTAAACCAGGCAATGAAACTGAAAGTGATCACAGACTGTGATAAAAGGACAATATGAAGTCCTTGTCTACTTTAAATAGTTTGAGTTTATGGAGGAGAAATAAGCGCTGGTTGCATTTAGAGAATATTTTTTTTTGCATTTGTATTCCAGTTAAGATTGTTATCTAGGTAAGTTCCTAAGTATTTATATTCAGTCACTATTTCTACCTCCTCTCCCAGAACTACAATAGGTGAACATACAGATTTCTGTCTCTTAAAATCAAATATCATTTCTTTGGTCTTTTTTACATTCAGAGTGAGAGAAGTTTTATTGCACCAGTTTACCATCCAGTCCACTTGATTTAGATTGTAGCTTTCATCCTCCCTAGATATGCATCCTATGATCATGGTGTCAACCGCATACTTGATAGTGGAGCAGTGGTCATTGTTCTGTCTCATTTATTTACTGAAATTAACAATATTGCACCTTTTCCTATAATACAATATAAATACTAACTGTAACAAGAGATTTGAAATACTGGTATATCCATCATGTAGTTACCTATTACTTAAATAAACTAGTTTTGGCATTCATAAATATTAAAATACAATGCAAGGCTTGAATTTAAACTGTGGAGAGGTGGAGATCCAAATTCCCCCCAGAAGTCCACCATGTAAATGGGGAGTTTAGAATTGTGGAGGTATTTTAGCACAGGGTTTATATAGAATATGTCATGAAATACCTAATTTGCCTTAGCATGTGCACAATGAAATTATATTCTCTAACATTTTCTTCCCAGTAACTGAAAACTACGGCTTAAAATCCATACTAAATATAATCAAACTAGATGTGTAATCCTGTGCTGTATAAAGGCTGGGTTCCTAGAAACCCATGGATTCTGGCACTTCAAAAATCAATCAATCGCATCAGTTGTGCATTAGCGGCTAAGTGAGTTTCTCTTTTCTCGACGGTTTCACTTTGGAAATAGAGTTGCTTTATTTGAGCTTCATGTTGTAACCTCGCACTTTCAGGCTGGACAGACAGACACACACAACACTTCCATGCGTAGACATTTATATATAAGACTAGCTGTGTAAGCCTGTGCTGTAAAAAGCCCGGGCTCCTAGAAACTATGGATTCAGGCACTTCAATCAATCAATGACATTGGTTGTGTATTAGCGGCTCCTCGTTGGTTTTGTTTTGCCGATGTGCTCGCCTCTGTTGTCTATCAGCAGCTAAGCGGGTTTCTCTTTTCTCGCTGGTTTCACTTTGGCGACATTTGTCCCCAACTTTAAAGCTTCCTGTGTGAAATTAAACTGGTCAGTTTTACATTAATCTTTTATTTCCGAAATCCTGTTAAACATCCTTGTTCCATGTGTGAGTGATCCCACTTCGTCATTCCTTAGTCCTGTGTACAAATCCAGAACTTAAAAATTACTTTGGCTTTTGTTATTAATACTCCATACATTAACTGCGAGACAGAATTAAATGCTTCAATGTACCACTGAAATATATGACATGTGCTTTCACTTCCAGGTTATATTAATGACCAGTACTTTACCTAAAGCCATATGAATGACACAGACTCCGTGTTTGCAGATTCATAATTAGCAAGGGAAGAATACGGTTTGATTGTGTTACTAATGGGCGTGTTTCAGCCATTACACATCTCTATTAACGCAGTACACATCATATTAATAGGGAGGATGTGCCTTGTCCTTTAACACTAGAATTACCAGAGCCTACGAAAAAACTCGTAGATCCGGCGCACCTTAAATCGCTTCTTAAATCCGTTCACACCTCTCCGCCAGCATCCTTTGTCCTCTAAATGTGCTGATAAAAGACAAGCTGCCAGCAGCCGGCTATTCCATTCCCCCACCGACTTAGAACGTGCGCAAAGTTTTCCCAGCTCATGCCTTGATTGATTGTCTGGGAGTGCAGTGGAGTTTTAGACTGGAAATAATAGATCGTTATTTGGAACACACGCATTTCATGCATGTTCCGTTTCTACAGTAATCTGTGTAAACAAATTGTTAAAACAAACTTTTTCATATTCATAACGGCACAAGTACAGACGCAAACCAAGTGTATGTGTGTACTGTATAATATTAACAAAAAGAGCAGCTTACTACTGAAAACGGCAAATATAGGAGTGAGTGGGGATCAAACCAGGACTCTTGATTACACTTGGTTTGCGTCTCTACTTGTGCCGTTACTTAGAGAGTCAGATGGGGGGGAGGGGTGATGTTAGAGCGCGTGAGCTTATTCAGTGCTGCAGGAACAATGCACATGTTGAGCTTTTTTTTCCTTTCAGTACATGTTGCCTTCCCTGTTTATTTGTATATCTCTGCCTGTCTGTCTCTCTATTACGCAGTGCTCTGTCTGTCTGTGTGTTATGGATCTTAAAAATAACAGTTTTAGGGACAGTTGTTCATGTTAATTGCAGTCTCAATTGTTAAAAAAAATATTTTAAAAGGAGCATCCCATATGAAAATATAACGATCTCATTAACTGACAGTGCATACCAATTTATAAATGTTATGTCCGTTTGAGGTTAAAAAGAAAAAAAAAAAAAAAAAAAGCAACACTTTATCCCCAGCGGGGAATCGAACTCAGGTCTGTGAGGCAGGGCAAAACTGCAGTGATCTGAAAGGCAAATCTTAGCGCACTACGCCACGGAAACTGTTGTATTCGCCTTGAAGCTTTTGTGAAAGTGTTTATTTGATCTTTGGAACTTGGGCTTTACACATTCTATAGTTTATGCCTACTACATTAGTAAACATTTATTACTAAAATATGAAAAAGTTTCTGTTTTAACAATGTGCTTACACAGATTACTGTAGAAACGGAACACGCATGAAATGCGTGTGTTCCAAATAAAGATCTATTATTTCCAGTCTAAAACTCCACTTCACTCCCAGACAATCAATCAAGGCATGAGCTGGGAAAACTTTGCGCACGTTCTAAGTCGGTGGGGGGATGGAATAGCCGGCTGCTGGCAGCTTGTCTTTTATCAGCACATTTAGAGGACAAAGGATGCTGGCGGAGAGGTGTGAACGGATTTAAGAAGCGATTTAAGGTGGGCCGGATCTACGAGTTTTTTCGTAGGCTCTGGTAATTCTAGTGTTAAATAACTGAAACACTAAAATTATATTTTGGTTTTAACAAATGGAGCAACTCATGTCATGGCTGGCATAGATGAGACAAATACCCCCCTCGTTGAAATCTTTCGTTAATCCTACAACTGTTCTTTGCATTGGCAGTCGTCTACCATCTGACAGTCCTCCAGGTGTAACTGTGGATGTGAACACATAGGATTGGACCTTAGACGAACCAGATGAAGAAACTGCATTGCAGGGTACTGACAGTGACATTGTCCTGGAATTTGAACCTTGTTCATCAGGTGATCCACATCTGATAACACTGTCCGAATTGAACAATCTGGTCAGAGATTTGGGTCTGTCAAACACAAAAGTCAAGCTGCTGGGTTCGAGACTGCAGGGATGGTGTTTGCTGTCACCAGGTACGAAAATTTCTGTGTTTCGAGGCCAACATCTACATATCTATCTATCTATTATATATATATATGTATATATATATATATATATATATATATATATATATATATATATATATATATATATATATAGGGCGGCACGGTGGCGGAGTGGGTAGCGCTGCTGCCTCGCAGTTGGGTGATCTGGGGACCTTTGTTCGCTTCCCGGGTCCTCCCTGTGTGGAGTTTGCATGTTCTCCCTGTGTCTGCGTGGGTTTCCTCCCACAGTCCAAAGACATGCAGGTTAGGTGGATTGGCGATTCTAAATTGGCCCTCGTGTGTGCTTGGTGTGTGGGTGTGTTTGTGTGTGTCCTGCGGTGGGTTGGCACCCTGCCCAGGATTGTTTCCTGCCTTGTGCCCTGTGTTGGCTGGGATTGGCTCCAGCAGACCCCCCGTGACCCTGTGTTCGGATTCAGCGGGTTGGAAAATGGATGGTTGGATAGAGATTATGATTATATATATATATATATACATACATATATATATATATATATATATATATATATATATATATATATATATATATATATATACACATATATACACACACACACACACACACACACACACACAGGTGCTGGTCATAAAATTAGAATATCATGATAAAGTTGATTTATTTCAGTATATCCATTCAAAAAGTGAAACTTGTATATCAGATTTATTCATTACACACAGACTGATGTATTTCAAATGTTTATTTCTTTTAATGTTGATGATTACAACTGACAACTAATGAAAGTCCCAAATTCAGTATCTCGGAAAATTAGAATATCAATTAAGACCAATGCAAAAAAAGGATTTTTAGAAATGTTGGCCAACTGAAAGGTATGAACATGACAAGTATGAGCATGTACAGCACTCAATATTTAGTTGGGGCTCCTTTGGCCTGGATTACTGCAGCAATGCGGCGTGGCATGGAGTCGATCAGTCAGTGGCACTGCTCAGGTGTTATGAGAGCCCGTGTTGCTCTGATAGTGGCCTTCAGCTCTTCTGAATTGTTGGGTCTGGCGTATTGCATCTTCCTCTTCGCAATACCCCATAGATTTTCTATGGGGTTAAGGTCAGGCGAGTTTGCTGGCCAATCAAGAACAGGGATACCATGGTCCTTAAACCAGGTACTGGTAGCTTTGGCACTGTGTGCAGGTGCCAGGTCCTGTTGGAAAATGAAATCTGCATCTCCATAAAGTTCGTCAGCAGCAGGAAGCACAAAGTGCTCTAAAACATCCTGGTAGACGGCTGTGTTGACCTTGGACCTCAGAAAACACAATGGACCAACACCAGCAGATGACATGGCACCCCAAACCATCCCTGACTGTGGAAACTTTACACTGGACCTCATGCAATGTGGATTCTGTGCCTCTCCTCTCTTCCTCCAGACTCTGGGACCTTGATTTCCAAAGGAAATGCAAAATTTACTTTCATCAGAGAACATAACTTTGGACCATTCAGCAGCAGTCCAGTCCTTTTTGTCTTTAGCCCAGGCGAGACGCTTCTGACGCTGTCTCTTGTTCAAGAGTGGCTTGACACAAGGAATGCGACAGCTGAAACCCATGTCTTGCATACGTCTGTGCGTGGTGGTTCTTGAAGCACCGACTCCAGCTGCAGTCCACACTTTGTGAATCTCCCCCACATTTTTGAATGGGTTTTGTTTCACAATCCTCTCCAGGGTGCGGTTATTCCTATTGCTTGTACACTTTTTTCTACCACGTCTTGTCCTTCCCTTCGCCTCTCTATTAATGTGCTTGGACACAGAGCTCTGTGAACAGCCAGCCTCTTTAGCAATGACCTTTTGTGTCTTGCCCTCCTTGTGCAAGGTGTCAATGGTCGTCTTTTGGACAACTGTCAAGTCAGCAGTATTCCCCATGATTGTGTAGCCTACAGAACTCGACTGAGAGACCATTTAAAGGCTTTTGCAGGTGTTTTGAGTTAATTAGCTGATTAGAGTGTGGCACCAGGTGTCTTCAATATTGAACCTTTTCACAATATTCTAATTTTCCGAGATACTGAATTTGGGACTTTCATTAGTTGTCAGTTATAATCAACATTAAAAGAAATAAACATTTGAAATACATCAGTCTGTGTGTAATAAATGAATATAATATACAAGTTTCACTTTTTGAATGGAATTACTGAAATAAATCAACTTTGTCATGATATTCTAAATTTTATGACCAGCACCTATATGTGTGTGTGTGTATATTATATATATATATATATATATATATATATATATATATATATATATATATATATATGTATAAATATATAAAGGAGAGTTGGGATCCGTGTGACTGTGTTTGTGGAGGGATGGAGAGTTAAGGCGGGTATTGGAGTCACGTGATCATCTCCCCTCCCATTCACTTCACTTCATTTCGCTCCGAGCTGAGCGCCGCAGCTGAAGCGCTCTTGCCGTCCTTTCTCTTTTACTGATTTACTGTTTAGTAGACGCGGTACTTACTGAATAGTATTTTTTCTTTTAGTGTTTCTACTTGGTGTTTCTTAGTGTTTAGTAGTCGCGGTGTGCCGGTGTTCCCGGCGGTTTAGTGTTACTTTCTACTTCGTTTTTGTACTTTAGTGTTTAATAATAAATAATAATAATTCATTTATATAGCGCTTTTCTCAGTACTCAAATAGTGAGTGATACTTAGCTGATAGCAGTGTAGAAGCAGCACAGCATAACGGAGCCGGTAGGACAGGCGGGTGTGGTAGCGTAGGTGAGCGGCGATAGCAAGCAGCAGAAAGCACAGCAGGAGGAGGAAGCAGGATTTGGATGTTCCAATACACAGCTATAAACAGTAACGCTTGGTAATTTCAGGCGTGATCGCCCCGGAGCCATAAGCCAGGTTAGTATGAACATCAGATCAGTTCCCAGTCGTAGGGTACTGTAAGATGAAACGGGAGAAGATCAGCATAGCAAATATAATCACAGAGACGGATCATCCCGAGGTGCTAGATCGCCAGGTACAAAGAAATGTTTGTAGGTCTCGTCCCGTGATCCACAGACTCAGCTGTTGCCAGTAAAGTGGAGTCCATAAAATCTGTAAATATTAAGCCAAATCCATGCAATTCGATTCAGCTGTATCCACGAACTATACGTACAATAAACGAAATATAACAAGCGTAAGAAAGTGCAGAATTAAGGCGAATTTTGCGAAAAGTGTTGTTAACAGGGAGGAGCGGCAGCAACAAGCGTGCGCCAGCGTCCCCTCACCTGCTACAATAAAGCAGTTATAATAAAGAAGTTTAGTAGACTTTTACTTTATCTCATTTAGTGTTCTTCCCGGCAGTGTTGCCGTTTTTTAGTGTTAGTGTCTACTTAGTGTTTGTGTTTAGTGTTATGGAAGGAGTGATCTTACCACAGTCAGATTTTGCAATGAATGAGTTGGTAAATAATGATTATTTATCAACAGATCACATGAGCAAATTCAACGAAATTTTAGCTGCGTATGCAATTTTCCAACCTCAAGAGGTTTTGCTAATGTGGACTCCTGACATACCTATAATGCCCATTCCAAAAAATGCAAAACATATTCAAATATTACCTTCTGCAGCTACTGAACGAGTGACTCACTGGGTGTGTACCTATTATGATGGTGCTGTAATTCATGTCTATGACAGTTTAAACGCTGATAAAAAATTCAACCTCACCGAAGAGCAGCTTCGTTTCCTTCATGCTTTGTTTCCTTACAAACCTCCCATAGTTTATGAAGACGCGCAGCAACAATTAAATCATACAGATTCTGGTGTATTCTCAATTGCATTTGCTGTGTGTATTTCTTTAGGTATTGAACCAAGTGATCAAGTTTTTACTATTTCTTCAATGCGAAATCACTTACAAATAATTTTTGTTACTCGACAATTGCTTACATTCCCTGTCGAAAGCAGCCGACGGGCGACACCAGTTACAAGTATTCAGAGAGTTCAAAGACCTGTACGAAGTACGGCCACTGACACAGTCACTCATAAAAGGGAAGATGACTCGGTGCAGGAAATGGGTATTGAAACTACCTTGGAAGACATGCAATCAACGAGGCGGTTAAACGGATCTCAAGAGACGTCTTCTAGGTTGGAAAATAAGCGCTTGGCTGCCAAAACCATATATATTATACATACATATACAGTACCTATATATATACACACACATACATACATACCATACAGTGGTGTGAAAAACTATTTGCCCCCTTCCTGATTTCTTATTCTTTTGCATGTTTGTCACACAAAATGTTTCTGATCATCAAACACATTTAACCATTAGTCAAATATAACACAAGTAAACACAAAATGCAGTTTGTAAATGGTGGTTTTTAATTATTTAGGGAGAAAAAAAAATCCAAACCTACATGGCCCTGTGTGAAAAAGTAATTGCCCCCTGAACCTAATAACTGGTTGGGCCACCCTTAGCAGCAATAACTGCAATCAAGCGTTTGCGGTAACTTGCAATGAGTCTTTTACAGCGCTCTGGAGGAATTTTGGCCCACTCATCTTTGCAAAATTGTTGTAATTCAGCTTTATTTGAGGGTTTTCTAGCATGAACCGCCTTTTTAAGGTCATGCCATAGCATCTCAATTGGATTCAGGTCAGGACTTTGACTAGGCCACTCCAAAGTCTTCAGTTTGTTTTTCTTCAGCCATTCAGAGGTGGATTTGCTGGTGTGTTTTGGGTCATTGTCCTGTTGCAGCACCCAAGATCGCTTCAGCTTGAGTTGACGAACAAATGGCCGGACATTCTCCTTAAGGATTTTTTGGTAGACAGTAGAATTCATGGTTCCATCTATCACAGAAAGCCTTCCAGGTCCTGAAGCAGCAAGTAAACACAAAATGCAGTTTTTAAATGATGGTGTTTATTATTTAGGGAGAAAAAAAATCCAATCCTATATGGCCCTGTGTGAAAAAGTAATTGCCCCCTTGTTAAAAAATAACCTAACTGTGGTGTATCACACCTGAGTTCAATTTCCGTAGCCACCCCCAGGCCTGATTACTGCCACACCTGTTTCAATCAAGAAATCACTTAAATAGGAGCTGCCTGACACAGAGAAGTAGACCAAAAGCACCTCAAAAGCTAGACATCATGCCAAGATCCAAAGAAATTCAGGAACAAATGAGAACAGAAGTAATTGAGATCTATCAGTCTGGTAAAGGTTATAAAGCCATTTCTAAAGCTTTCGGACTCCAGCGAACCACAGTGAGAGCCATTATCCACAAATGGCAAAAACATGGAACAGTGGTGAACCTTCCCAGGAGTGGCCGGCCGACCAAAATTACCCCAAGAGCGCAGAGACGACTCATCCGAGAGGTCACAAAAGACCCCAGGACAACGTCTAAAGAACTGCAGGCCTCACTTGCCTCAATTAAGGTCAGTGTTCACGACTCCACCATAAGAAAGAGACTGGGCAAAAACGGCCTGCATGGCAGATTTCCAAGACGCAAACCACTGTTAAGCAAAAAGAACATTAGGGCTCGTCTCAATTTTGCTAAGAAACATCTCAATGATTGCCAAGACTTTTGGGAAAATACCTTGTGGACTGATGAGTCAAAAGTTGAACTTTTTGGAAGGCAAATGTCTCGTTACATCTGGCATAAAAGGAACACAGCATTTCAGAAAAAGAACATCATACCAACAGTAAAATATGGTGGTGGTAGTGTGATGGTCTGGGGTTGTTTTGCTGCTTCAGGACCTGGAAGGCTTTCTGTGATAGATGGAACCATGAATTCTACTGTCTACCAAAAAATCCTTAAGGCGAATGTCCGGCCATTTGTTCGTCAACTCAAGCTGAAGCGATCTTGGGTGCTGCAACAGGACAATGACCCAAAACACACCAGCAAATCCACCTCTGAATGGCTGAAGAAAAACAAACTGAAGACTTTGGAGTGGCCTAGTCAAAGTCCTGACCTGAATCCAATTGAGATGCTATGGCATGACCTTAAAAAGGCGGTTCATGCTAGAAAACCCTCAAATAAAGCTGAATTACAACAATTTTGCAAAGATGAGTGGGCCAAAATTCCTCCAGAGCGCTGTAAAAGACTCATTGCAAGTTACCGCAAACGCTTGATTGCAGTTATTGCTGCTAAGGGTGGCCCAACCAGTTATTAGGTTCAGGGGGCAATTACTTTTTCACACAGGGCAATGTAGGTTTGGATTTTTTTTTCTCCCTAAATAATAAAAACCACCATTTACAAACTGCATTTTGTGTTTACTTGTGTTATATTTGACTAATGGTTAAATGTGTTTGATGATCAGAAACTTTTTGTGTGACAAACATGCAAAAGAATAAGAAATCAGGAAGGGGGCAAATAGTTTTTCACACCACTGTATATATTTATATATATATATATATATATATATATATATATACACACACACACATCTATACTAATAAAAGGCAAAACCCTCACTGACTCACTCATCACTAACTCTCCAACTTCCCGTGTAGGTAGAAGGCTGAAATTTGGCAGGCTCATTCCTTACAGCTTACTTACAAAAGTTAAGCAGGTTTCATTTCGAAATTCTACACATAACGGTCGACATAGTCCGCCATGTTAAACTTTCTTATTTATGGCCCCATCTTCACGAAATTTGGTAGGCGGCTTCCCTGTGCCAACCGAAACTGATGTACATACTTATTTCGGTGGTATGACACCATTGTCGGCTGCCATATTGAACCTTTCAACGGTCTTTGTTATTTAATGGGCCCATCTTTAAGAAATTTGGTACATGGGTTCCCAACGCTAACTGAATCCTACTTACGTACATACATATGTCCATAGCCTGCAGCTCGGTCCACACTCTGAATCCTCCAGGCACTCCTGAGCATAATCTAATTTTGTAGGTTGGGGCACCAATAATGTTACTGAGAAACTTACAGCCACCGAAACTTTGTAATGGCACGAGACTTCAGGTCACATGCTTGCAAAAGAACCTAATTGAGGCAACTATTTTTACTGGCGGTGGCTCAGGGGAGAGAATTTTTATTCCTCACATCCCCGTTATACCCTCTTATCTCCCAGTTCAATTCAAACGTCTCCAATTTCCAGTAAGGCTCTGCTTTGCAATGACAATTAATGAGTCTCAGGGATAAACCCTACAAAAGGTTGGCACTGATTGGAGGCAAGATTCCTTTTCACATGGCCAACTATACGTTGCATGCTCAAGAGTAAGCTCAGCGCACAGCTTGGTCATATTGCAACTGGAGCGGCGAACTGACAACGTGGTATACAAAGAGATCCTTAACAAATAATTATTGGTACATTTTCCCTCAGTTTATTATTTAAAATTTTAAAGCAGTACTTCACCGCTGCAAAGCGCGGATATTTTGCTAGTCATGATATAACCAAATTTTCTGCACAAGTCGACAGTCTCTGTTTCTGTTGTGACATTGAAAGATTGTGATCACAACCCAGAAGAGTGGCATCTCTTCATTAATTCGTCAATGTTAAGCCTGAGAGCTGTTGTTCTACACAATGGCAATGTTTATCCTTCAGTACCTGTTGGTTAAGCAGCACACATGAAAGAAACGAATGAGAATATGGAACTGTCACTGAAGCACGTCCAGTGTAGCAGGTACAACTGGAATATCTGTTGGAGATCTTAAAGTCGTTGCTCTGTTACTAGGACTGCAGCTCGGCTATATAAAGTACTGTTGTTTCATCTGTGAATGGGACAGCCGTGCCAAAGAGTCGCACTATTCTCGACAGAACTGGCCACTCCGTAAAAAGTTAGTTCCAGGACAGAAAAATGTGGCACATGAATCGCTTGTTGACCCAGCAAAGATATTTTTGCCTCCTCTTCACATAAGACTGGGACTCATGAAGAATTTTGTGAAAGCACTGAACAAGGAAGGTGAAGGTTTTCATTATTTAAGACAGATGTTCCCAAGAATAACTGACGCCAAGAGCAAAGAGGGCATTTTTTGTTGGCCCCCAGATCAGACATGTTATGAATGACAAGATCTGTTAGTTGGGCTTGAAAAAATTGCCTGGAAAGCCTTCAAAGACGTAGTTGACAATTTTCTGGGCAATTACAGAGCACCAAACTACATTCAGCTGTTAGACAAACTTCTCAAAGCATACAAGACAATGAAGTGCAACATGTCACTCAAGATTCATTTCCTCCACTCACACTTGGACTTCTTCCCCACAAATCTCGGTGCTGTCAGTGACGAACACGGTGAAAGGTTTCACCAGGATATTGCTACGATAGAGAAACAATACCAGGGCAACTGGAATCCATCAATGCTTGCTGACTACTGTTGGACACTGCAACGTGATGCACCAGACAATGAATACAAAAGAAAATCAGGAGCAAAACACTTTGAATTCTGTTGAATTTAATAGCTTATGCAAAACATAAACGTGACTAAATACGTTATTGTCAGTAAACTTATAAATGTCTATTTCTCAGAGTTCCTACGTGATGCAGTAAAACCAAAACTATTTGTGCATACCCAGTAGGTACCTGTCACAATCAGCAAAAACTTTTCAGGAAGCAAGACTTTTCAAAAAAAATTGTTGTGCAGCGTTATGAATGTAGTGAGAAGTCAAGCAAAATGACCCCTTTGATTGGCTAACTAAAAAGATTACAATATGCCAGCCCCTTCTTCAGGCAAGATGTAATACAGAAACTGGAGTTCCTTGTGTTTATATACACACTGGGACAAGTAACACCACTGGTAAATCTTCATTTAAATCTTAAAGATGTGTTTCGTCATGTGGCAGGTTTGGCAGCACACTGTACCAGCGCATGCTCTCCAACCTGACCTGACCTGACCTGATATGTACATTTCTTTGTGAAGACACAATGTCAGTTAAAAAGCCACAAGTTGCCACCCTGCCATAAATACCTGGCAAAGGGTGAAATAAAGATAGCAAGTGTATTTAACACTTTAGTCAAGTGAATTAAAACATTTTACTTCAATGCACATTTGAAGAAGACTTTGCTATTGCTTAATCCTGTATATTAAAGTGGAATTAGTCACAGAATTGGACTGCCTGAAAGTGCAGAAATTATTTATAACTGGAGACAGCAGACCATGCACTCGTGTACAATTAAAATAAACTTATGTTTTATGTTCATTAGTAACACTAATTGTTAGTGTTACTAATGCACATAAAGTTGTTATACTAATAAACAACTGGTTAAAAAATAAATAATAAATACATTTAGTGTTCAGGAATTAAATATGCCTTTTAAGTGATCAAGCAAAAATCGCCAAAAACGGACATTTTGGACAGAAAGCTTTAGCCACGCCCATAATAATGCAAGCATAAATGGAAAGTCTCAGATCCTTTAAAATGTTTGCCTCTAAAGACAAAAATTGTGTGTTCTATCATCATTTTCTCTCTCTGGTGCCCAAATATAAGCAATCAGGAGAGCCCAGAAGTGCTTTTCATATTGTTTTAGATTTTTTTGGTTTTGTTTTGCAGTCAAAATCTCTGCATTCTTTCTACTTTTCAACATCACTGGTGCTTTAAATGAATATTAGTTGAGGGCAGGAGGGGGCAGTAAAGATTGATGTACGGATTTTGAAAAAAGGACAAAAATATATAACGTTTAATTGTAAAACATGTTCTAGCAAAATACATGGAAATCTGCAAGCTTGCATGCAAAGGTAACAGGAAATGTAATTATCAATATATTGGTGTCTTAAAGGTAATGTCTCTTCCCAATAAGTGAATTTCAGGTGTAATTAGGATTAGCATATGAAGACATAACAGCTCAGATGGATGATTTAAAATTTACTTAATATGAGTAGGATTGTTGAGGCTGCACTGAGAGCACACTGCTACACCCACCACATGCCGAACCACCTGGATTGAGACCCGAGTGCAGCGGGTGACACCTCAGCACCACACTGTAACAGTGTGAAGTTTTATGACGGTGGCTGGAGTGCCAGTCCTGTCACTAACTGCCGAGTTTTCCCTGCAAGTTGGAGGAGCTGTTTGCAGGCCTGGATGCAGGTTAACATCAAACCCAGGATGAAGCAGTTGCAGGTTAACGGCCTTGCTCAAGGGCCCAACAGAGCAGAGTCACTTTTGCCATTTAGGTTATCTGAACCAGCAACCTTCTGATTACTGGCATAGATCCCTAGCCTCAGAGCCACCACTCCACTGAACAGAAAAACCAAGGAGTTTAGTTAAAAACTCATGTGAAATGCAGGTGGCAGGGTAATGGCCTACAACGCATAAGTCAATCCTGTGAAAGCCCCAAAGCCACGTGCCAAGACTACAGATCTGGAAAAGCAAGGTAAACCTTAAGGCACCCAAGGTCATCACTGCCTCCATACTTCTCACCACTAACCCGAGTATCCCTCCGGGGTCAGCTCTAGAAAGACAAAATAAACACAGACAGACTAAGAGCCATTTCATATAGTTATTTAAGTTATATAAATGTTTGCCTAAATAGTGCATATTCTATTGGGAGGTTCTTACAACGTGCATAGGTTGAATAGAATTGGTATATTCTAACTATTTCTAGCCTCTCTGACTATACATTATACCCAGTTAGTGGCCTGCCTTGCCAGGTGTAAGGCGTTGACGGCACATGCCTTGTGTGCATTTAGTGCCAAGTAACATGAAAGACTATGATCTTTATTGAATGTACAGCACTGTACATTTAAAACGTACAGAAGAATAAATAAAGCATCTTTAAGTATAGAAACAACTAAAGTTTGACAATAAAAGCGAAGTTTAGAGAAGATACATTTTTTCACCTTTTATTCTATGTGTGTAACAACTTTTTTCTTTATTCTTGTGTGGATTATTTGCTTTGAATTTTCACTAAATATTTTAAAACAAACTTTTGGACAGACAGATTTCTTTGGGCACACATTTTACCCGTGCTCGAACTCGCTTTAAACTCCTGCCGCTACACAGACAAAAGACTACCATACAGGCACAGTAAATAATGTTCTCTCTGATCAGGTGCTGGCAAGCTAGGCCAAACTGAGAAGAGAGTGAAATCTCCTCTATGCCTTTCTGGCTAGCGATGGTAGTAAACAGTTGCTCAATAGTTTAAACATTTCTCATCCAACGGACTTGGGTGTGGATCCACAAAACACAATGTGAAAGCAAACCAGCAGGGACAGGGAGACCGAGATGGATAGTTGAACTTGGATGTGGACTTGAACAAATGGACAGAGTGAGAAAGCATCCTTAGTAGTCTGTGAATGTGTATGCAAGTCTTTCTAGCTCAGCCCGATTTTCTTTTAGCACTGCTGTGGTTTACAAATGTGTTAACTATATTGTGAAAAAGTAATGCCTTTAAGATTTCTGTATGCGACTCGGAGCTAAAATGATTAGACATGATCTTTATTATCAGGGCGAGTTTACATTATAGTTAGGTAGTCTGTCTGAATTACCTGTGAACATCCATCCATCCATCCATCCATTTTCCAACCCGCTGAATCCGAACACAGGGTCACGGGGGTCTGCTGGAGCCAATCCCAGCCAACACAGGGCACAAGGCAGGAAACAATCCTGGGCAGGGTGCCAACCCACCGCAGGACACACACAAACACACCCACATACCAAGCACACACTAGGGCCAATTTAGAATCGCCAATCCACCTAACCTGCATGTCTTTGGAATGTGGGAGGAAACCGGAGCGCCCGGAGGAAACCCACGCAGACACGGGGAGAACATGCAAACTCCACGCAGGGAGGACCCGGGAATCGAACCCAGGTCCCCAGATCTCCCAACTGCGAGGCAGCAGCGCTACCCACTGCGCCACCGTGCCGCCACCTGTGAACATGTGACTGAAAATGTTCTAAAACCAAAGAAACATTTTTGAGGAATGACACCAAAAATCCTCAGTGTTCAGTGTTTTTAATAAAAAAAAGGTGCGACTGTCCTCAAGTATGGAATTTTTAATAAATGTTTCAAAATTCCATAAATCCACCACCCCACTCTTAATCCCCTCATCTTTCAAGTACCTCACTAGACATTCTTTTGCGTTTTTCTTTTATGTTACCCAATTTCAGATATGAGTAACTAATGTTAGAACAACTCATCCCTGCTAGACACTCAACAGGGAAAGAACTTTGACCTTTCAACTGCCATATTTTCCTGAAAGAGATTAGTGAAAATAAGACTGTGTTAGAAATATAAATGTCATTCTGGGTACAATAGCCAGACTGTTTTGGCATCTTTACTTTCTTCACACCTTGGTAACCATATTTCAGTGTTTAATAAGCTTCATCAAAATTGCTTAGTTTTTTTTTTTTTATATATAAATACATAAAATTCTTTCACTTGTTCCAAACCACTGTTTATAACTTGTATGTGTTTAAGGCAATTTAAAAGTTTCACATAATTCGGACACACTACTTGCACATTGCAGCCAAGTTTCTGCAAAAGTTGATGAAACTTGCATAAAATGTGACAGCATAGCAAAAACGGCACATTTCTTGTGTTTTACTTCAGACCTCAGAGGGTTTATGACTACTGACTCTAGTTCACACTACTCCTCATCCTTAATGTCCACACTCTCCTGTTTAACACAGAGCAGTTGCCACTTACTGTCCTCCTCCTCCTTCATATTTGCTCTCATTTTCTTCATGGTACTCATATCAGCTTGGCACGCCTCTTCTGTCACAGCCATGTTTGTGCTACAGTAAACGGCAGGTTCTTCTTCTCTGCTGGAAAAATAAAACTGATCTAATTACACCAGAACTGTACCCAAAATTAAACACATTTTAATGTCTTATTTTAATTCCTACTAAGCATCAAGTATTAAAAAAATTTAAATACATTGCCAGATTGCTGCTTTTTTCCTTTCCTGTTTATTTCAATTCATTGTTTGCACACTTTTACATCAATTAATTGTGGCAGCCCTACTAAAGAGTAACATTTAATAGACAAGTCAAACAGGGTCAATTTTATGAATCCTGATGCTTTCATTTCTTCCAAATCTGTCCCTTTTTTTAACAAGTGTTCAAACTGTACTATCTTGTATGAAATCAAACTTTAATTTTATGTTAATTCATTGATTCCAAATTCCTGTAAAACACCAACTGTTCTGCTGCTTTTCAAGTATCTTAAATGACTAATAAGACACAATGATATTGTTTAGCCTGTGTACTAATCCAGAATTACAATATTAACTGGATCTGCAGTGTAGCTGACAGACTACATTGCATTCGCCAAAGTATCGTTCAAATCTTCATATGTATTTATACTAATACAAGGTTTATACTAATAAAGATTAGTTTGACTTCAAAAACCAAATTATACAAATTTAGCATTGCATAGTCACATTTAGCAAAGAAATACATAGAAGCTGTCAGTTGTTACGGTGCTGTCCAGTCTGAGAGGGTATCCTTCAATAACGGTGTGCACAAAAAGGCGACCTCAATTGGCCGCGGCAAATAAAGGCTTGCGTAAATAAAGGCGAGCTTCAAAAGGGCGACCTCAATTGAGCGCAGCGAATAAACGCGTTCGTAGATAATTTAGATAATAATAGATAGATAATAATAAAATATCTATGTGGCATTGCACATAGTTGCGTTTGAGGTCACCCTTTTGAAGCTCGCCTTTTTGTGCGCGCCCTTATTGAATAGAACAGTCTGAGAGTGGTCACGGGACATCGTATCTTTGATTGCCGGTACAACAGATAGTTCTGAGCAGGCATCAGCCACAGAGCTGCTCTTGTGAAAAGAATGGAGATAAACACCATCAACCCAGAGAGGGAGAGGCAAGTTCGTTGTACCAAGTGAACGTCACTGAGAAAATAAAACTGAATAATAAAAAAACAAGCACTAACTTTTACAAGTAGCCAAAATTTACACCAGGTGTTACAGACTAAAATGAAATGTATGTTTTTATTGTATTGTAGAATTAATAATAATAATAATAATAATAAAAGCAGCTCACTACTCAAAACATGGAGCACCCTTTTTTTGAACCCAGGACCTTTAGGTTATAAGGCAGCAGTTCTTACCTCTGCACCATTCAGGAATACGCATCATTTTCTTCTCGATTGACATTGGACCTTAGGTTTCCAACTCATTGACAGCCACATGTAAACTGGAAGCTTTTTATTGTTTGGTTATATTCTTGAATAAAAGTGCACGTACTTATTTGATATTTGGACTAAAGTCTTCACACATTATACACTTCATGTCATTATTACTATAACATGGAAAACGTTTCTGCTTTAGGTATGTGTTCAGCATTTCTTGCCTTGCATTTCCTGTTATCCTACACTTATCCAGATCTTTGTAGACATGGAACACACATGAAATGCATGTATTCCAAACAACAATATACTGTATTATTTACCCTATACAACTCCAGGAACCTCACATGCAGATAAGGAGCTTTGGCTTAAGCTGGGAGAAACTTTTTGCCCGAGTTGAACTCCGTCAAGGGAGTGGATGGGAGAGCAGGCCGCTTGCTGCTTGTGCTGATCGACACATTTACAAAACAAAAGACGCAGATGGAGAGGTGAGAAGGCAGGCCAGGATTACGCATATTTTCTTAGGTTTAAGGAATTCTAGTGTTAAGGTTTATTTTGACTACCACTTCTCCGCATTAGCTAATTCTGGTGCATTCAGCCCAAACTGCCTTCCTTGCATCAGTGTTTCTCAACCCTTCTGGTCCCGCTTTTGCCTTTTTAAATTCATTGACAACTCGCAATATTTGCAGATTCCTGTCTTGATTTGTTAAACATTTAACTGGCTACAAGAAATTTTTTACCCTTTGGGGGAAAATAAACATCTCCTCCCTAATTCAAATGCAACAGTTTACAGGTTTATACTTCATTTTTTAACATAAATTTCGAAATAAGGTGCCTCTCAAAATTTTTTCGTATTGATAAATCTTGCAAATCTTCATTATAGGCTTGCATGTACCTTTGATGTTCTGGTAAGTGGGGACAGAAAACCATTAAGTATTTCTAGACACCACTCCAGCTGCCCTCTCTGTCAGTGAAGAGTGCTGGTAAAGGCCCCTACACTGCACTTCCATCTTATTAACACTCATATGTGGAAGGAAACAGGGCTGCAACTAGAGCCATGGCAAACTGAAAGTACATTCATAATGTAGGCTGTAGAATCGATACCATTAAAACGGAGTACTGGAACTGAATTGTTAAAATCGATACTTCTTGCTATTTTTTTTAGGTACTTTTGACAACCATAGTTGCTGGTGCACCAAAAACTGCGAAGACGGTGTCTCAAATGTGTGTTAAGGCTCATGTGAAAATGGAACATTTGGATTGAAGATCTACAAAGAAAATGAATCAAGTTATACAGTAACATTACACAACAGATGCACACACTTACACTGAGCCAATTTACCCAACGTGCACTTCTTTAGGATGAGGAGGAAACTGCAGTGCTCAGAGAAAACCTACAGAGACATAACGAGAAAATGTAAACTCCACACAGGTACCCAGTCCAGGATTTGAACCGTGTTGACAAGTAATAGCCACACATGTCAGAACTAGACTACAGGTACATACAGTGGTGTGAAAAACTATTTGCCCCCTTCCTGATTTCTTATTCTTTTGCATGTTTGTCACACAAAATGTTTCTGATCATCAAACACATTTAACCATTAGTCAAATATAACACAAGTAAACACAAAATGCAGTTTGTAAAATGGTGGTTTTTATTATTTAGGGAATAAAAAAAAATCCAAACCTACATGGCCCTGTGTGAAAAAGTAATTGCCCCCTGAACCTAATAACTGGTTGGGCCACCCTTAGCAGCAATAACTGCAATCAAGCGTTTGCGATAACTTGCAATGAGTCTATTACAGCGCTCTGGAGGAATTTTGGCCCACTCATCTTTGCAAAATTGTTGTAATTCAGCTTTATTTGCGGGTTTTCTAGCATGAACCGCCTTTTTAAGGTCATGCCATAGCATCTCAATTGGATTCAGGTCAGGACTTTGACTAGGCCACTCCAAAGTCTTCATTTTGGTTTTTCTTCAGCCATTCAGAGGTGGATTTGCTGGTGTGTTTTGGGTCATTGTCCTGTTGCAGCACCCAAGATCACTTCAGCTTGAGTTGACGAACAGATGGCCGGATATTCTCCTTCAGGATTTTTTGGTAGACAGTAGAATTCATGGTTCCATCTATCACAGCAAGCCTTCCAGGTCCTGAAGCAGCAAAACAACCCCAGACCATCACATTACCACCACCATATTTTACTGTTGGTATGATGTTCTTTTTCTGAAATGCTGTGTTCCTTTTACGCCAGATGTAACATTTGCCTTCCAAAAAGTTCAACTTTTGACTCATCAGTCCACAAGGTATTTTCCCAAAAGTCTTGGCAATCATTGAGATGTTTCTTAGCAAAATTGAGACGAGCCCTAATGTTCTTTTTGCTTAACAGTGGTTTGCGTCTTGGAAATCTGCCATGCAGGCCGTTTTTGCCCAGTCTCTTTCTTATGGTGGAGTCGTGAACACTGACCTTAATTGAGGCAAGTGAGGCCTGCAGTTCTTTAGACGTTGTCCTGGGGTCTTTTGTGACCTCTCAGATGAGTCGTCTCTGCGCTCTTGGGGTAATTTTGGTCGGCCAGCCACTCCTGGGAAGGTTCACCACTGTTCCATGTTTTTGCCATTTGTGGATAATGGCTCTCACTGTGGTTTGCTGGAGTCCCAAAGCTTTAGAAATGGCTTTATAACCTTTACCAGACTGATAGATCTCAATTACTTCTGTTCTCATTTGTTCCTGAATTTCTTTGGATCTTGGCATGATGTCTAGCTTTTGAGGTGCTTTTGGTCTACTTCTCTGTGTCAGGCAGCTCCTATTTAAGTGATTTCTTGATTGAAACAGGTGTGGCAGTAATCAGGCCTGGGGGTGGCTATGGAAATTGAACTCAGGTGTGATACACCACAGTTAGGTTATTTTATAACAAGGGGGCAATTACTTTTTCACACAGGGCCATGTAGGTTTGGATTTTTTTTCTCCCTAAATAATAAACACCATCATTTAAAAACTGCATTTTGTGTTTACTTGTGTTATATTTTACTAATGGTTAAATGTGTTTGATGATCAGAAACATTTTGTGTGACAAACATGCAAAAGAATAAGAAATCAGGAAGGGGGCAAATAGTTTTTCACACCACTGTATGCCTACTTGTTTCTATCACATAATAATTTTAATATGTATTCCTTAATGTTTGATTATGCAAGACTTATTAACTATTCCTACTGGGGCTTAAATGCCAATGCAGGATTGAGTGAAAAATGCAAAAATCTCCCATGCCAAAACTAAACAAAGCGGAAGAATCCTGCTTCATTTTAAGGCAAAAGGGCTTTTGATATTGCAGTTTTAATGCCTTTATAGAATTAAGTTCAAAGTTTGTCATGTGCATAGTAAGGAAACACTTTTCCCTGTACAATGAAATTCTTTCTTTGCTGTCCACACCAAATGAAAAAACAAACGTATAAAGATAAACATTATCTGCTACTTATTATTTATAAGTAACAGAGGCAGCATAAAGTATAAAACAGAGCAGAAGTATAAAGTGTAATGTGCAAGTAGGTGTGTGATGGACTAGTCAAATGCAGTTACAGTTGTGGGAGGTAGATAGAATGAGGTGAACTACGGTTATAAACTCCAGTCAGTTATTTACTCGGTACTCAACCACGGCCCACCTGCCAAGTTGTTTTGCCTGCCTAAGGAAAAGTCATCCCAGATGGAGGATCGCAGGAATCGTGAGAAAGAGGGGTCCTTTCATCGGATGGCTGGCCCAGCACTGTTTCAGCCGTGAAATGGCCAAATCGGGGAGGCAGCTTGAAGGATGAGGTCTCCAGGACTCTACACAAATCCAAATCTTATTATGGGATATATCATCTACTGATAAATTTTGCTCTGTACTTCTAAAATTTTTATTTTTATACTGTATTGAGGATTTGTTCTGTTCTGTGTATTGTATTGTATTGCCCCCCCTCCCCTTCTTTGACACCCACTGCACGCCCAACCTACCTGGAAAGGGGTCTCTCTTTGAACTGCCTTTCCCAAGGTTTCTTCCATTTTTTCCCTACAAGGTTTTTTTTTGGGAGTTTTTCCTTGTCTTCTTAGATAGTCAAGGCTGGGGGGCTGTCAAGAGACAGGGCCTGTTAAAGCCCATTGCAGCACTTCCTGTGTGATTTTGGGCTTTATACAAAAATAAACTGTATTATTGTATTGTATTATTTAGGAGTCTATTGGCCTTGGGAAAGAAAGAGTTATTTAGCCTGGAAGTCCTGCATTTCACAATTCTATACCTCCTATCTGAGGGTAGAAGTGTGAACAATTCGTGTTGGGGGTGGAGGGTCCCTGAGGATCGAGGCAGTTCTCCTGCGGACTCTGCAGTGGTAGATGCTCTGCAGAGAGGGCAGTGGGGTCCTGGTGACCTTCTCAGTAGTCTTTACCACTCTCTGCAGGAGTTTGTGGTCCATAGCAGTAGTGTTGCCGTACCACATGGTGATGCAGCTGGTCAAGATGCTCTCAACAATGCAGCTGTAAAATTTGCCGCGGATCTTAGTCGACATACCAAACTTCCTCAGCCTCCTCAGAAAGTACAGACACTGCTGGGCCCTTTTGACCAGCTGTGTAGTGTTAAGTGTCTCCACTTCAAGCCCTCAGATGAACAGTGGCTGGTGAGGTCTCCTCTCCTTCCTCTTGTCCACCATCATCTCCTTTTTCTTGTCTGTGTTGAGGGTGAGGTTGTTGTCCTCAAACCATGACACCAGACTGGCCACCTCCCTGCTGTAGGCCACCTCGTCTCCTCCAGTGATGCATCCTATTACTGCAGTGTCGCCTGAGAACTTTAGGATGATATCTTTGTGGGAGGTGACACAGTCGTGTGTGAACAGGCTGTAGAGGATGGGGCTGAGGACACATCCATGTGGGGTGCCTGTGTTTGTGATAATGGTGGCTGAAATCATATTACCAATCCTGACGGACTGGGGCCTGCCAGTCAGAAAGTCTAGGAGCCAGTCACAGAGGGTGGGGTGCAGGCAAAGTGCAGACAGTTTATGGGGGATAACCATGTTAAAGGCGGAGCTGTAGTCAACAAAGAGCATCCTGATGTAGGAGTCTTTGTTCTCCAGATGGGAGAGGGAATAATGTAGTGTGGCCGCGATGGCATCTGAGGTGGATTTGTTGGACTGGTAGGCATACTGCAGGGGGTCCAGAGTGTCCGGTATGCTGCTCTGAATGTGGGCCAGCACCACTCAACACTTCATGATGATTGGAGTGAGTGCTACCAGCCTGTAGTCATTCAGGCAGGTGGGTGGGCTTTTTTTTTTTTAGCAAGGGGGGGAATGGGGGAAATGCAATCGCTGTCAATTTAGTGAAAGGACGACTTTTTAGAAAAGCGCAATCCATAGAGGAAACAAGGCATTACATTTATCTGAAGATTAGGGTTGGGCAAAATATAAACATATACACTTTTATTGTCAAAGGTACAAAACAAGAAAACCTCGGTATGCAGACCTCTTCTGTAATTTGCAAACCCCCCCCCCCATTTGACGCCCACCTTCTTCCCTGTTGACACCACATTACTTACAAATCACTTACAGGGACCTTTCCTTAAAACTGTGTAGTTTTGCAGTTTTCTTTACAACTTGCACTGCTCTTCCCTATATTTAAGACACGCCTCCTGCTATACCACAGTGGCTTAAAGCATCCCCAACCCCCCACCCCCAAATAAACAAATTTGCTTGCAAAACTCACCAGCCAGCTTTTTCCCTCTCCTGTCTGGACTGAGCCATCTATAGAAGACTCCCTCTCTAGCCCCTCATCCCTGTGTGTCTGAGCCAATTCTGCACCCATCTAAAAACATCACCCTGAACTCCCACTTCTCTTAGTTTGGTGCCAACCTCTCATGTGGCAGGCACCTTATCAAATGAAAGTCAAGATAAATAATATCATGTGCTCCACTCTGATCGTGTCATTTTGTTCAAACATGAAAATCACTTTTTTTTTTTTTTTTTTTTTTTTTTTAAACCAAATGATAGTTATATAGTGGAGCAAAATAGGGCTGCACGATTAATCTTTTTTTTCTCATGATAACGATATTTATGACCCACGATCAGTTAATAAATATCGTCGCGATTTTACAGTATAAAGACCAAACTGTTTTTTATGGGCTGAGTTTACGGATTGGACTGCGTCACTATGACGTTACTGCGTCTAGATTGCAAGCGCTTTCTGAAGCAGTAGAAGTCAATAGCAGCAATAACAGTCAGTCAGAATAAACATATGATGGCGGAGCAACGTGCAGAAGTGCGATCGTTAGTTCCTAAAAAGGGGTCATACTCAGTTGTCTGGAACTATTTCGATTTCGAGGAATGTGATGTTGATCAGGTACGAGTCTTGTGCAAACTTTGCTCCTGTTCCGTCCAAACGTCCCAAGGTAACACAACAAACCTCATCAACCACCTTAAAAGCCACCACAAAGTACACTATCAAGAATTTCAACGACTGAAGGCACAAACAGCAACAACAAAAAATTACCAGCCATCCACAACACAGACAACAATATCAGGGACATTGTTCAACGCAATACCATATCTGCCTAGCTCGCAAAGACACCGGGAAATAACAGAGGCGATCGCGTACCATATAGCCAAGGATATGTGTTCAATAACCACCGTGAGCAGTGAGGGGTTTAACAAAATGATCGCAACACTTGATAAAAGATATAGCATTCCCTCATGCAACCATTTTTCCAATGTTGCGCTGCCCTCGCTGTATGCAAAATGCCGAAAAGAAATAAAGAGAAATTCTCAGGCTCAGCCTTGAATATTTTGCTGCCACGACCGACTTATGGTCAAGCAGAACTGTGGAACCGTATTTGAGCTTGACAGTTCATTTTATTGACAGCGAGTTTGAGATGAAAAGCAAGCTTTTGCAAACTTCGTTTTTCCCACAAGACCATACAGCGGAGTTTATTGCAGTGGGCCTCAAAGAAGCGATGTCCGCTTGGGGCTTGGTGGAAGAAAGACTTGTGTGCATCACAACGGACAACGCAGCTAATATGATTAGGGCAGCATCTGTGAATAACTGGCCGAGGCTACACTGCTTTGGTCACAGACTTCATTTACCAAAGGAATAATCGTCATTATTAATCGTGATAAAAATTTTGAGCAAAATAATCGTGATAATCATTTTTTCTGTTATCGTGCAGCCCTAGAGCAAAACCTATTAGTCTGATCAGCTGGTCACATGTGTACAGTCAAAACATACTGTTGTATTAATGCAAAGAATATGCCAAGCGTCTCTTCTTTTATGAATGAGCTAACATTAAGTCAGTTGTCTGGAATTTGTTTGGATATGAAAGATCAGATGCAGGATAAACTAATGTCAAAGGCTAAGTTTTCAAAACTGTGATCACAGTTAAGTGGTAGCACATCTAGTTTATTTCAACGGTTAAAACAGAAACAGTCAACAGAATGGTGCTAGAAAGCATGAAGCGAAGGTAAAGCCTGTCCACGACGGACAGCTCCCAAGTATTCTTCATCCTGCTTCCGCATGTTTTGCACATTTATGCACTCCCTACTACATATCCCATTAGACAGCATGAATATGTAACATTAGGAGCAGAGGATGTCTGGTCCAGGGGCTTTGTGAAGAATACACCAGAGTCATCCATCATGCCTTTTTACCCTGCATTGGTGACTAGCCAGTAAAGTGTTTATTCATCTCTGCAATGTGACCTACTAACAAAACTTCACATTGTGGTGGTTTGACGTGGCTTACCCAAGACAGGTTTCTCTTGATATTACATATTTAGTCTAATACCTGTGAATCCTTTATATTAGGAGATCATTTTTCCATCATGTCAAGGTGCCACACTGCACAGAGATGAATACCCTATGTAGTGAAGTATAAGTGTTATGAAGATCAAAAGAAGTCTTTTCTTAAGGTCTTGCTGCATATAGTAAAAGGAGTAATAGATGTATGTTTGCATTACATAAAGTGATACTAAAAATGTTTTGCTGCTAGTAAACCAAAAGCTATGAAGATGGACTCTCAAGTGCGGGATAAGAAGTAGTTAAAATGGAAAGAGACCTCAGCATTTAAATATGAAGATTTAGCAAGGCAACAATCCGTGGCAAAATAACCTGAAAAGGTACCCCCTTTTTTAAACCCACTAAATCCTAAACAATTTCACAAAGAACCTTAACATGTACCAACAGCACTGGATACAAAGCAAGACACAGACACGGAGCCAATTTGGAACTGCCATTTCACCGAATGTGTACTTCTGTGGAAAGTGGAGAGAACTGGAGTAGGGCAAGAATGCCCACCTAGACACAAATGCAAATGTGACAAGGCCTGGTATGTGAACCATATAATTGCAGTAAATGGCAATGCCAAACACTGCTGATGTTAGTTTGAGTTTTAAGGAGACTTAATTATTAAGAATGCAGTCCATGCAGCTTTTAATACGTTATGTGCTTGAGGCATACTTTTGTTTTATTTTTTAATTAACTGAGATGTTTGTAAAGTACACTTTTAGGGGGTGGAGGGTGATGTTAAACTCTGTACCACAGTACAGTGTTTTTATGGATCGACTTTTGCATTTTCAGATAGCATCCATGAATTCACCACAGATCATGAAACTCCTGTTATGAGCTATAGATAGCTGTATGATCAGAACATTATCAACGATACGTAAGCAATATAAAAAGTAATATATTCCTATATCATGACATGTAGCTGACATTGTTAACAAAGAAAGTTTTAGGAATGAGATATTTCTAATAATATTCTAAAAACATTGTATTTGGAGAAAAGGTGACAATATTAATATAATCTTCTGAATTAAAAATGCATTGGAACCTTTACAATTCATTAGAATATCATATTCATTAAAGAATTGAAGAATGGAGGGTTAAATAGCAGTAATAATAGCAATATTTTAGTGCCATGAGGCATGACATCATCTTTGGATTTTGCCATCTTCTGTACTTTACACTGCGTACATTGCCAATGTCCCTTAAGAAATGTTGCTGTCTCTCTTACAATTAACGTGTATTACTTGCACCTACACAATTATTTAAAAATAGCTGTGCTATCCACCTAAGAGGAGTTGAAATCTAAGTAACATAGACCTCAGAGTTGGTGTTTACAGTGCACCATGCCCCTTTAATATGCCATAAAGGCACTGTTAATATTTGTGATACACCATCTGTTGGAATGACAAATGCAATGCATACGTTTCTTTTATAAAGAATTTGGTATAGCATTTGTGAAAAGAGAATTAATATTTGTGATGCACCACCTTTTAGAATGACAGAGGCATAGCAACCAGACAGACGCTTATTAGTTAATTAAGGTGGAATATCACTTTAGTTCATAAGTATGTTATTAGTATTTTACTGTATATTCTTTGTTCCTATATGTATTATGATAAATGTGCCATTTACTTTGCAAGAATAACTAAATGGCTTGCAAAATGCAAGTCTTAGTTATTACTATTTTATAATAAAAACAATTTATGACATGAGTGACATTTAAAAACGCTCATTCACAAGAGGATGTGAATCTTCAAAATCATCTGTTTTACCACAGAGAAACATTCTGTGCAACTTCAGTTATAAATCAGTCTTCCATTTCCCGTGAGAAAGTTTGCTTTAACTTGTACATTTTCAACTTGCACATTCAACAGCAGCTCCCAAAAGCAAAACAGTGAAACCTCTAAAGTTACGTATGCTGCGACAGCTTCTGCTTGACTTTCTACGTATAGGAGATGCAGCCAAACAGCAGCTCGCTTCTCCTGCTACTTAAAATCATAGCAGGTAAGTTACACAATGTTTGTGAATAACTTCTGTAGTATGAATAAAAGAAACATAAGCTCAGTAGCCATAGCTTGGTGACATACAAGACATAAAGTGAACAAATATCAGCAGGGACAGTTTCGACAGCCAGGGATCAATCCACCAAGGAACTTGCCTTCAGCTATCACCCTCCGAGTCTAAGGGCATGGTTCTCAGCAGGAAAAGGGTGGAGTGTCTTCTCTGGGTTGGAGATAAGGTGATGCTCCAAGCATCATTTATGTATCTCGGGGTCTTGTTCACAAGTGAGGGAAGAAAGGAATGGGACAAGCAGACTGGAGCAGTGTCCGCATGACTGGTCAATTGTGGTGAAGAGGTGAAGCTCTCGATTTACCTATCAATCTACATTCTTACCCTAACCTATGGTCATGACCTGTGGGTAGGGACAGAAAGAACTAGACTGTAGATACAGGCAGCAGAAAATAGTTTCCATTACAGGGTGTCTGGACTTAGCCTTTGAGATAAGTGGAGGAGTGCAGACATTCAGGAGGAGCTCAAAGTAGAGTCACTGCTCCCCCGTAGGGAATGGAGCCAGCTGAGGTGGATCAGGCATCTGATTACTATACCTCCTCCTAAGGGACTTTGGGGCAGGCCCAGGACATGCTGGAGAGATTCTCTCTCTTGGATGGCCTGTGAACATCTTGGTATCCTCATGGAGGAGCTGGTGGGGAAAAGGGACATCTCAGCATCTTTGCTTAGACTTTTTGCCCCACAACCTGGACCCAGATAAGCGGCAGAAAATGAATGGATGGAATGATAAACAGATATGTACTCTGGACTTCTTCAGGTTATTCTAAAAACAAACTCACAGTTACATTATCTAAAGATTATAAAGGTTCAATATTTCTCCAACACCAACATTGTCTGCTATCCATGGCTGCCTGATGCAGCCAACAATTCTAACATGAAACTTCAATACAGATTTTCCATTGGGCACTTCTTTGGAACAAGAAAAAAAAAATCTTATGCTTAAAAAAAGAAATTTGAACTGCAATTGGGGAAAAAAAATCTTCCACAGTTAACCCTTTTAGTCATCTGAACTGAATCTGCTGTCTATGACAGGGGTCGCCAGCTCCAGTCCTGGAGGGCCCCAGTGGCTGCAGGTTTTCATTCTAACCATTTTCTTATTGAGTGACCTGTTTTTGCTGCTAATTAACTTCTTTTGAACTAATTTGAATTGATTTCCTCTTGAAGACTCGGACTCCTTAATTGTGTCTTTCTCCTTAATTAGCAGCCAAACAATAATGAGATACAAAATGAACCAAAACAACTGGTGCCCATCATACAATATCTGAAAATAAAGAAGGATGAAAGTCATAGAAATGTTGGTCTGCTCAGGTCCCCTAAAACTTTTTAACAGTCCTCTTAGAAAGAGAAAATCAATAATTTCAGAAATGTCTGCTAATGCAACACGAGAGCAGCAACACGCCACGGAATTAAAGAACGGGTTTAATTAACGATAAGAATTGGCACCTCATTAAGCAGCTGGTTGGAGTGAAATTGGTTGGAGTCTGAGGCCCTAACTTACAGTATTTGGTCTTCTGTTAGCTCCCTCATTTCACATTTCATTTCTGTTTGGGTGCCATTTAAGGAAAGAAATGAAGCAATAAAGAGGAATGATGAAGAAATCGTAAAAAACGCAATTCAACTGAAGTGAATTCACAAGAAATTAATTAGCAGCACAAACAGGACACTCATTAAAAAAAAAAAAAAAAAAAAAGTTAGAATGAAAACCTGCAGCCAAGGTGGTCCTCCAGGAATGGAGTTGACAACCCTTGGTCTATGAAAACTACTTCAGACCCCACTAAATTATTTGGATTCCATTTTTAACTGCACAATACTGTAATGTACTTTTAATAATCATGGATTTAATGTACCCAAGTAACTTGTGTAATCATGTTCTATTATCACTGTAATGTATGAACAGGGCTGTTACAAAAATATTTAATAAACAAAATGTGATAACTTTTGTGAAGTGACTAGAAAAGGTAAAAATGCTGCAACCTTCAAAATAGTTAACCAAGTCTCCCAATGCACTTTAATGTTTCATCACAAAGACATTCTTTTACTTGTTCATTTTTGTTTAATTCATTAAAAGGGACAGAGAGAGAAATCTGTGTATTTAATATTTAACAAGAAGTAAAATTCAAAAATACCAGTAAAAGAATGTAATAGTAGAATATGTTTTAAAAGATATTCTAATTAATCACTGTAACGTAGACTAATATTTTAATAATTGCAAAATGTCATTTAAGATATTTAAAAGAAAAAACTGCTTTCTGAAAGGCCTTTTCTTTCAACGTTTAAAAAGTATCTTTGAAAAAATGCGTTATTCCTTTCTACGCTGAGACAGCCTGTTACTTGGCTACTGACCACTTGCCTTGTCTGTTCATGATTTGGTGTTTGCTTAAGAACTCCCTGAAGATTGAGAATTCATTTAAGTAGAAAGTGTCATAAGCTGCGCTATATTGTGATGCTAAAGCATTGGTTGGTTATGTATGTTTTGTGGATAGGAGATAAGAATTTACATCAAATGTATAATGCAGAACCACTACCATAATGCACGTTTTGTTTTAAAGGATATTTTTAAGAGTTATACAAACATGCTGTGCTCTCGGCTCCTATTTATGGTATCAGAAGCATAAGCTAAAGCAGACAATTTTGGTTTTATGAACTTTGGATGATCTGCAGTGGGCTGGCGCCCTGCCCGGGGTTTGTTGGCTCCAGCAGACCCCCTGTGACCCTGTAGTTAGGATATAGCAGGTTGGATAATGGATGGATGGATGATGGCATAAGGGTGTTTACACACGTACACCTCACTATAGCTTCCCTATTCCAATGGCAGAAGAGTATGAACTCTGAAAGCACTTTTCAGAAAATTTTATTTTGTGCATGATTAATTTAAGAAAAGAAATTTAATGTTAAAAAAAGACAGTTGTCTTGGAGACAGGATGACAACATCATTCCTAGAGTAGCTTTATAAGATTTGCTAAACAGTTAATCAGAGAAAATAAGGGTGGGCACATCCAAGCCAAGAACGCTCCACGTTACTACTGACACATCAAGCAATGAAAGAAATGGGTTGTTTAGAAAGACTAAACATTTAGCAGTCCCAGCTTGTATGGTGTTCACATATTATTTTGCTTTTATTTACAGCACAATCTGTTTCACCAATGCTTAATAGTCATGTAACTTTGTCTCCTGCCTTTTCTGGTGCTCTGTCTAACTTCCAAGGGTTAAACATACAGGGGGAGTCAAAATTATGTTAACACTGATGGTACCGCTATGTATATACTTATATGCAATTTTTTGTGGACAATTTATGTGCCACATATGGTACACGTGTTGAACATGATGGCGAACGGGTTGAGACATTCCTGTAAATCATCTTGCATATATGAAAGTATGTTTTGTGAATAAATTGTTTCCGCCATTCAAATGTTAACATAATTTTGACTCACCCTGTATAAAGGAAAGTCAAAGAACTCAGCTACAACAGCAGTCAATCCTGACAGCATGATAATAGTATGTGGTTTGGGGATTCTGTTATGGTCTGTGTAATTAAAAGAGTATAAAGGCAAATAGGTTCACCGTAGGACCCTACCACAATAAAACAATCACGTACTGTAATTCAAAACTGATCTCAAACAGAATGACAGCACGATGCCATTTTAGGCTTTGAATGTTGCAGAATACAAATCACTTTCCACAAGTTCTTTTCTACCCCAGATAGAACAAAATGCTAAGATAAATTAACAATATGCAAATAATTACTTTTTTTCTATCCCTTGCAGTTGCCCAACTGAACGTTATTTGAAGTTATTCCATGTGCAGGTATACCTTTTCGTGAATTTAAAATTTGTATTATTCCTTTCCTTATTGTAAAAAGATTTTCCTTGCATATGTAACTATGTATTGCAACCATTTATTTATTGATGTTAGCATTCGTTGTGAAACAACAATTTATTATAGTCAACTTCCCAATAATTTTATTTCCTTGTTTTAAATGTAACCAGTAATCTATACTATTTGTTTAATTTTACAAAGACGTTCAACAACACATGGTGTAAAGTTAATGTAGGATAACAAGCAACAAATTATTTGGAGTACAAAGCAGCACTGTTCACATGTTAGACCCTTCCTTATCTTGGTCAAAGTTCAGCCAACTGCAGGATCTTCTCAATAGCAGAGGACAGCTGGTGGGCAGACTGTTTTCATGTCTGGGTGTGTATTACCATACTTAAAAAATAAGTAGAGCTGTTATTTACGTGTACATGCACGTTAGAAGGCTGGTTGGGGTCTGGCAGATTAAAGGGGGCCAGTCTGGACAAACGTCCAAAGCCAGTTTTTGATACAAGTCAACAGTGGTTCATGGCAGAGAACAGTCACTGTAACTTTGACTCGAAATTTAAAACAAATCTGTGCCTGTTCTGGGAGGTTTTAGAACAAACGAATGTGTGTGAACAGCGAGAACTACAGAATTCCTCACGGACATACCAAACCCTGGGTGAAAATCCAGCCTCCTGCAGCTATGAGGGTGCACTGAAAAACCACCAGCCGTCTCCAAATCTCTATTCAATTTGGTAAGTTTTTACCAACCGGCATTTTTGGTCTTCATATAAACGTATGTGGCACATTATTGATTTTTATATTAAAGGAAAAATTGATGCCTGTATTTTTCATCAAACCGGTGAAAACCGGCGCCCAAAGGGGGGAGGGGGGGGGGGAATCTGTATTTCTGTGTTGCTCAAGTTAATATTCATACGTTCTAATAAAATGAATCGCACCGGATAAAGCGCTTATTGAAGACGATAATTCAAAGCTCTGTGCTCGTATTAACAACATTAAAGAAAGAAAGAAAGAAAGAAAGAAAGAAAGAAAGAAAGAAAGAAAGAAAGAAAGAAAGAAAGAAAGCCCTTCAATGATGATAGAAAACAACATAGAACTCAATTTCGAGCGCAAAAGTTTGTAAACAAAAAAACGAAGCTGCAAATAAAGGGCTTGTTTTAGCCTCATTTAATAGGCGATCATGCAAAACCCTGCACTCAAATGGTGAGGAGGCCAAAGTCGGCTTACTTACCCTCAGATTCCTCGTTGATGCGATTCTTGGAAGCAGCTTGCTCACTTCTAACAGCCTACACCCACCAGGAAACACGACTCCTCCATAGTTAACCCGTCTACTATAGCAAAAACCCGACAAATAATTGCAGTTTAGACTAACGAAACACGAGGTGCGCGAGCGGAACTGGTAACGTACGCTTCCGTTTCTGAGTTTAGCGCATGCTCGGTGTACAACGTCTGGTTCGCTCTAAATCTACATACGTGCGCGCGCCCGATCGCTAGCTTGCTCGGCTTCTTCATAACTGTCATTCTCAATCTCGGCCGCAGTGTGCGCAGATTTTTTTTTTTTTTTCAGTCAATTTCTTGTTAGCAGCCTTAATATGTGTGTGTGCGTACGTGTTTTTTTTACCCATAAAGGGCAGCCTAACAACAAAAAATGAAAAGCAAGCAAAAGTGACCAGCCCAGCAAACTCAAGGAACGCAAATTGTCTTGGAGGTACACCATTCTCACTCCAGCCCATTTTCTATTTAACTCTAACCCATTATTTAATTCTATGGCTCCTTAGTGCTCTTAGTCTGGCACACCTGTCATTCCGTTACCGTTTATTTTTTTTCTGAGATCATTATCTGTATGATTTGTTGACTACATGGGATCAATTGTTCTGATTTTTTTTTCCCCCCAAAACGTTTTATTGGGACAGATATTGTATGATCTAGAATGGCCTGCTCCTGGCTTGCCTTTGAATGCCATCATTATTTAGGTGTGAAAAAAAAAAACAATTAAAATTCAAGTCACTCAAAATAAAGGTGACAACGTATGGCATTCGCATCAGTAATTGGTTACTAATGCAGAAACTGGAACTTCGGAAAATGAATTTGATATCCCTAATTTACTTGAACCTACTCGGTCTTTTCAGTCTCTGCTGCACCCTTTAAAAGATAAATGGAAAAGAGAGTGATGTAGGTATAATGTGTAATGTATATTGACGTTACGTGTGATGGATTTATTTCAATTAAAAACAGAAGGTCCACCTTTCAACCCCCAATTTAGGATAAGAAAGCTGTACATTTAAAGCGCCATTCTTTGTTTCATGCGAATCTTATTGCTTTTATTATATATAAAAACTGGTGGGGTCTGGCGTGATGCTGGGAAAAAAACAAGCTGTGCAGTGAGACACAGAGACACCACACAGGATACGCAGTTAAACGAAGGAGCCGAAGTTATTTATTACTAAATTCCCTATGATGGCAGAGTGACGCAGGGGGTAGCGCGGTCACCTTATGGATTCAGTATCCCAAACGGTGTGTTGACCTGAAAGTTTGCACGTCCACCCCTATCCTCCCGCATGTTCAAGTATTTTAGGTAATTAGCGATTCCAAATTGCCAACTGTTCAGGTGCTGGACTTTTTTTTCTAATAAATACATTTTTGGAATTACTGTACTGGTTGTTTATATGTGTGGAAAACAACAGGAGCGTTTAGAATGAAACTCGCGGGTCGTGTTTCAGGGAAAGGAATTACAGCAAACTTTCAAAGAGCGAGCCCTTCACCTTAAAGTCAAACCAAAAAAGAAAAAACTCCATCACAGGGACTGCATTTTCACAGCGCATACCCGACTTTTCAAATGCCCCCTTTAATATCGTATTGATCTTTGTCAACAAATGATTACATTAAAGTGACAAACAGATGGCGGCGTAGAGGTTCTTGTGAACTCAGAAAGACGAAAAGTAGACACGAATAGTAGTCCAATATTTTTTAATCTTCTTTATTTCAATCTTTTTTCAAGTAGAAAGCGCGGTGTCCCCACTGCAATAACGGTAATTGAAGCGGTGGTCGCCCCAATGCGTGCTGCTCTAGTGTTTTGTTTTGCTATTATTTTTTTTTTACATTTTCATATATCATATATACTGCCTGGCCAAAAAAAAAAGTCGCCACCAAAAAAAAAAAAAAAAAAAGGTCACACACTCTAATATTTCGTTGGACTGCCTTTAGCTTTGATTACGGCATGAATTCGCTGTGGCATTGTTTCGATAAGCTTCTGCAATATCACAAGATTTAGTTCCATCCAGTGTTGCATTAATTTGTCACCAAGATCTTGCATGATGGGTGCATCACTTCATCTGCCTCTCTTCTTACCCTGATGCGCCCATCACTCTGGAACAGGGTAAATCTGGACTCATCTGACCACATGGCCTTCTTCCATTACTCCAGAGTCCAATCTTTATGCTCCCAAGCAAATTGAAGCCTTTTTTTCCGGTTTGCCTCACTGATTAGTGGTTTTCTTACGGCTACACAGCTGTTCAGTCCCAATCCCTTGAGTTCCCTTCGCATTGTGCGTGTGGAAATGCTCTTACTTTCACTATTAAACATAGACCCGAGTTCTTTTCTTCGATTTGATTTCACCAAACGTTTAAGTGATCGCCGATCACGATCATTCAGGATTTTTTTCCGGCCATATTTCTTCCTAGAAGACGATGGGTCCCCACTATCCTTCCAGATTTTTATAATGCGTTGGACAGTTCTTAACCCAATCTTAGTAGTTTCTGCCATCTCCTTAGATGTTTTCTCTGCTTGATGCATGCCAATGATTTGACCCTTCTGAAACAGACTAACTTCTTTTCCATGACCACGAGATGTGTCTTTCGACATGGTTGTTTAAGAAATGAGAAGCAACTCATTGCACTAGTTGGGGTTAAATAACTTGTTGCCAGCTGAAAGATAATCACCCATGCAGTAATTATCCAATAGGAGGCTCGTGCCTATTTGCTTAGTTAAATCCAGGTGACGACTTTTTTTTTGGCCAGGCAGTGTGCTATATGTTTAGGTTTAGGTTTCTTTATTTAGTCATGTTTACACAAGAAAACATGAAATTTGCCTTCTCAGTTGCATCTAATAACAGGTAACAGACAGAATGAAATAAAACAGACAAATAGAAATAAGAAAGGTTAAGGTAAGGCAGTTAGATAAAACATATTTACACCAAAGAAAAAATAAATAAATAAAAGGTAACAGGATATATATCAAAACCTTAAACATTATCTCCGATATTTCTTATTGAAAAGTCGTATGGCACTAGGAAGAAAGGAGTTTCTGGAGCGATTTGTGTGGGCTTTCAAAGCAACTATCCTTCCTGATTTACTGAAGTTTAGTTCTACATGTAATGGATGTCTGTCATCAGTTGTCATACTGTGTGTGTGTGACTAATTACTAATTTTTCTCTTTTTTTGAAGCTTAACAGTGCCGTAGCCAAATAAGCAAAATCAGAATGTTTATTCTTATCTGTATCGTTTGGATTTACTTTAATTTAACCTGGGGTTTCCCCGCTACCCTTCAATTCAGCCTATGGATTTCCCAGATATACCAGTTTTAATGGAACTCACCTGAAAACACATATCTACCACCCGATTTCTCAACGAATCTCAGCACTTTCAACAGCGAAACTTGTCATAATAATCGCGTATCCTGGAAAGAAAGAAAAGGGAAAAAACGAGGTGGTATTCGAGTAAAACTGCAAAAAAGCGTGGAGTTCGACCCCACTTACCGAATGTTATAATGGGAAATGTTCAATCTCTCTTCAATAAATTGGATGAACTTCAAGCGTGTACATGCTTTCAGAACGATTACAGAGATGCGAGCGTGTTGGCATTTACCGAGACCTGGCTGAATGGAAACGACTCGGATGACCACTTGACAATTGATTGTCATTTGGTGCACCAATTTGTTTGGACAGAGACTCACCATCACCTTTAATTCACACGGCGGAGGTGTCTGTCTGTATATAAATAAATAATGGTGTAAAAACGCTGATGGTTAGATAAAAACGGTGCACGAAAAAGTGGAACATCTGTCCGTCTCGCTGCGCCCAGTTTATCTGCCCAAAGAATTTCCACAGATTTTCACCCCGCTCGTGTGCATTTACCCGAGGGCAGCGGCGAGCAAGGCCGGTTCACACCTTCTCCAGAGGCTCGAATTGCTGTCTTCCGACTCTCCGAACTTTATTAACTTTAACCGGTGTGCCCTGAACAAAACACGTAGCAATTTTTACCAATATATCACAACCGAATGTTTGAAGAGTGCTGCGGGGACATCAAAGGCGCTTATGAATCGAGAGCAAAACCGCTGCTGGCTTCATTAGATCATTATTGTGTCCAGCTTATTCCAATCACACCCGTCTTTAAGAGAGAAAATCAAACAATTTCAAGTTGTGATGAGGACTGTGTTCAGTGCCTGCGCGGCTGTTTTGATTGCACTGTCTGGCCAGTGTTTGAAAAACCCTGTGCTGACATTAATGAACGGAAAAACACTGTAAACTGATACATACAATTCTGTGAGGACGCAGTAATACCCACAAAATCAGCCAAAATATACACTTAAACAACAAGCCGTGAATTACCAGATATCTGAAAGAATTAATAACCCGGAAAAAAATGTGCACTTCAATATGGAACATTAACGGAACAGAAGGAATTACAGCAGAGGGAGGAAATAAAGCAGGCAAAGCAGAAGTATAAGGACAGGATAGAAAATCAACTGCGACCTGATAACCTTGGCTCATTATGGAATGGGTGTGAAGATGATGGCTGGCATTCACTCAACTTCCAGGGGTCAAAACTGACTATCAGTTGGCACAAAACTGAATTCGTTTTATTGAAGATTTGAGCATGGGAAAGGCACCACATACACACAATTATCATTTTTATTATTACAGGATTTTGCTTCAGAAGTAAGTCAGAAAAAGAACATGACTGGAGTCCGCTCTTCTTTGACCATAATGATGTCAAAAAGGTCCTTAAGCAATCAAAAATCAAAAAAGCAGAATAAATGGCCGTCTGCTTCATTGCTGTGTAGAGCAGCTCTCTCCTATATTCCACTCTACATTTGAAATGTCCTTGGATTGACAGTAAGTTCCCAGCCTATGGAAATAGGCAACTGTTATTTCATTTGCAAAAACTACACACCCCAAAGCATTAAGTGTCTTAAGACCAGTTGCATTAACTTCTCTTATCATGAAATCCTTTCGAGAAATTAATTAAGAGAAAAATATTTCACAAAACTGAGGCTTTTCTGGGCCCTCACCAATGTACATACAGAGCAAATATGGGTGTGGACGATGCCACAGCAACAGTTTTGAATTTATTGTATGAACACAAAAGGATGACAAAACACATGCAAGATTGCCGTTTATACACTTTCGTCAGCTTTTACCACAATCCAGCCCCACATTTTAGTTAAGAGACTGATTGTTCAGTTCTGCTTGGACCCTAACTTGGTGAGGCAGACTCTGAACTTTTTAACAAACAGAACACAAAGAGCGAGTGTCAATGGCTGTTTCTCTGCTGGCACTCCACAAGGTTGCTGTTTATCTCCTTTTGTGTTTATCCTCTATACAAATGACTGCAGGAGTTTACACAAGGGTACATACACATAAGCAGAGATCTGCAGATAACTGTCATTGTAAGCGCCCTGGAAGACATTGGAAGCATTCCTGGGTCTGGCATAAAAGGGAGCCCATGCACTGCCTTACGTGACTGAGTCAGAGTCGGCAGGCAGCCGACTGCACTCAGCAGAGGTAGAGAGGAGGAAGAATTTTCAGTCTATTGTTTGATTTCTGTATAATTGTGGCTTATATTTGGAGAGATGATTGTGGAAAGTGCTCTATAGATTTATAAAAATACATCCATCCTCTTCTGCTTATCCGAGGTCGGGTCGCGGGGGCAGCAGCTTGAGCAGACATGCCCAGACTTCCCTCTCCCCAGCCACTTCTTCTAGCTCTTCCAGGAGAATCCCGAGGCATTCCCTGGCCAGCCAGGAGACATAGTCCCTCCAGCGTGTCCTGGGTCTTCCCTGGGGCCTTCTGTCCATAAAAGTTATGAACAGAATCGGTGACAAAGGGCAGCCCTGGCGGAGTCCAACTCTCACTGGAAACGGGTTCGACTTACTGCCGGCAATGCGGACCAAGCTCTGACACTGGTTGTACAGGGACCGAACAGCCCTTATCAGGGGGTCCGGTACCCCATACTCTCGGAGTACCCCCCACAGGATTCCCCGAGGGACACAGTTGAACGCCTTTTCCAAGTCCACAAAACACATGTAGACTGGTTGGGCAAACTCCCATGCACCCTCCAGGACTCTGCTAAGGGTGTAGAGCTGGTCCACTGTTCCGCGACCAGGACGAAAACCACACTGTTCCTCCTGAATCCGAGGTTCGACTATCCGATGGACCCTCCTCTCCAGAACCCCCGAATAGACTTTTCCAGGGAGGCTGAGGAGTGTGATCCCTCTGTATTTGGAACACACCCTCCGATCCCCCTTCTTAAAGAGGGGGACCACCACCCCGACCTGCCAATCCAGAGGCACTGTCCCTGATGTCCATGCGATGTTGTAGAGACGTGTCAACCAAGACAGCCCTACCACTAAGGAGTTTTTTGACCACCTCGGTGACCTCAGACCCAGAGATGGGGGAGCCCTCCTCCGAGTCCCCAGGCTCTGCTTCCAATACATTTTATTGTATTCTAAAAACATCTGGTATTTTACTGTGTCTTGGATTTGGGGGGGTCTCTGGCGCCCCCTTGTGGCCACAATAGCTAGCTAGCTAGATACAGTAGATAGAAATGTCTACTTTGGAACAATTTGTATTTTTATACATTCGAGATTAGAAGTACAGTATTTAATGATATCAGCCATAGAGTATAACTTCTCTCAACACCATAAAACAACAGTGAATAAGCTTATCAAGTGCCCGCTCTTCCAAACCACTTACATTTGTTTTAACACACATCCCCCCCCCCACAACCCCCCCCCCCCACACACACACACACACACACACACAAACACCTTAAGCGTGTTCCCAGTCAGCCCCACCCAGGCACACATTGTCCCAAACCGTCACTCACTTTAGCTTGGTTGTGTTTTGAGTGAAACTCCAAATAGTGAAATGAGTGCAAGACCTCCAAAACAAGGACCTTCCCCGGCCTACCCAGCTAAGGCTCACCTCAAGTCAGTCAGTCCCCAACTACCACCTGTCGGCTTCAGCCTACTCAGATCCCCAACGAGGAACTGGCTTTCAAAGTTCAAAATTAGCTTAGAAAATACTTTAACAATTCCAAAATACTCTGAAAATGCCTCTCTTGGAAAAGGAAACTGTAAACCTCAGGCTAGGTAAATCCATCCATCCATTTTCCAACCCGCTGAATCTGAACACAGGGTCACGGGGGTCTGGGCCAGGTAAATGAAGAATGTCATTTATATTTGACTTGATAGGTACATAACAAAAGATTTGTCTAAAAAGCCAATAAAAAGCAATAAAGTCACAATACACAATCCAACGGAATCCATAAAAAGAGACGCAAAAATCCAAGAAAACCAGAGAATCCATACCCACTATGCACTCCACAACTCGAGACAATCAGTGAATCGCTGCTAAATCCTTCCTTCTCAACTCAATCTGAAGGGACATAATGGACCCAGCAGTGGAGATGTCAGGACAGCTTAGCCTCCTGGAGCTCCACCACAAGACAACAAAATGGTTGAACATTTAAAGATATAGAACCAAAATAACATATGATAAATAAGCACAACAAAAATGATATTATGGGGCAGCACGGTGGCGCAGTGGGTAGTGCTGCTGCCTCGCAGTTAACAGACCTAGGTTCACTTCCCAGGTCCACACTGCGTGGAGTTTGCATGTTCTCCCCGTGTCTGCGTGGGTTTCCTTCGGTGCTCCGGTTTCCTCCCACAGTCCAATGACATGCAGGTTTGGTGCATTGGTGATCCTAAATTGTCCCTAGTGTGTGCTTGGTGTGTGTGTGTGCGCCCTGCGGTGGGCTGGCACCCTGCCCAGGGTTTGTTTCCTGCCTTGCGCCCTGTGTTGGCTGTGCAGCAGACCCCCCATGACCCTGTAGTTAGGATATAGTGGGTTGGATAATGGATGGATGGAAAATGATACATAAGCATAAAAATATTTAAAAAAAATAACCAAAATAATAAAAAAAGAGAATGCATATAAGCCTCTGAACATAAGTTCTTTCTACCATACAACACAAGACTAAAGTGAGATTGTTGTATTGAAATTCAGAGGTCCGAGCATCTACTACCGTAGGTCTGGTAGGTCAGTAGAGCAAGTGGGAGTTCACTACGCTGATATGAAAACCACACTTCATTGTCCAGCAGGATCTTGTTCTTGTAAACCTGACATTTACATACAATAAACTTTATTGTCCACAGACCTGAGGCTGAAGGAGCAGGTTAGTAGGTTTGAAGTTCTTAAGCAGAAAGACAGAAAGTTCCACATGCTGACCTTAAAAAGCCCATCAGTATTTATCTCTGTTAAGGATGCTCAGAAGTTTTAGTACTGAGAAAGGCGTATCAACAGTCGTACTGTTTGTAAATCACGTAATGAGTCAGTGCTCACTTTTAACTTAAACATTTGAGTGCAATTCTCTCCCTGTGAAAAGTAAAATAAAACTTTCTTGGATTATTAATCAAGAGAGTGAAATAATTAGCATCAAACAATTACACCTCATTCTGAGGGGACGCTGGTGCACGCGTATCGCTGACACTCCTCCCGGTTCACAAACAAATACCCTGTTGTTCCTTGGGTGACTCTGTAAAGCGTCCTTAGCATTGGAAAGACGCTATATAAATAAAATGTTACCATGATAAGAACTCCATATTCAGAATATTAGAAGGAATGTTATTACTCCCATTAGGCTATGTTTAGAAAGTTTTATTAACCAGGACAAATACTTATAAAAACTCTTCATACTAGTAGCTGTAAACATCATAAACAAAGAGGAAAAGTAAATCATATTTTCAGATATCATACATTGATTATTTCTACCAACAGTACATTTAACTCTGTTATTTACTTCTATGTGTGTTACATTTAAACTATAACTGTGTTTACTGTACTTTTAACTTTTGTTTATGCTGGTAACTGTCCATGAGACACATCACAGATTATTTTCTACCATGTTATGATAAACAAATTTTTGTCTGATTTCTAAATTTCTGATTCTGACCACCTCCATCCAGCTAAGCTAGCGCCTTCTCTACATAATGGTGTCACCACAAGTCTGTGTTTTTGTTACATGCCCTGATGCCTTTCCACAGTCCTCGTTGCCTGTGGTTACTATTATGAATGAATGATCCACAAACAATCTGTGCTGGTATCCCATTACTGCACTACTCCATTGGGCGCTTGAGCAAGAACCTTAACCTTAAAATTGCTCCAGGGCCACAGTACAATGGCTGACCTTGTGTGGTAACCCCCACAGGTCATGCAACAAGACAATTTCCTCTTGGTGATTAATAAAGTATATGAAACAAATAAACAAAAAAAGAGAGTGTGAGGCATCACAGAAATGACCACAAACCAGGCCAGGGTCTTCCATAACCTGCTTAGAAATAGGCTTTACCCAAGGAGGTCCAACCCCAAACCCTATGCCAGACATTGTCCTGTACAGGCCCTCAAACTAGGGAACAGGCATATAAAGTTCAAACTACTTTAATGGCCCCAGAATATATCAATATGCTTCTCGGTGGTAAAGTGTAAGAACCCTTTGGCTTTAGGAACCACTGCACAAAGTATCTTTATAAAGAAAGGATTATATTTTATCATCATTACACACAAACCAGATCACACATTGAGATCTTAAGAAGCTGTTCTATTTAAGATTCCAAGAATTAATACAGTAGCAGAAAGAGGTGGGAGGCCAAGCTTTTAGTTACAGGGCCCCGAAACTGCAGAATGGTCTGCCTGTTACTATAAGAGAAGCCCCTTCAGTCTCAGGCTGACATCTCACTATTTCGGGTTAGTGAACCCTGCCTAGAGCTGCTGCTTAACTGTGCATACTGCATTTTATGTTTGTTAGTCATTTGTACAAAAATATATGCAATATTTTAAACAGTTTTTAACCCTCCTCTATTCCGTTTCTCTTCTTGGTATCTGGATGTGGCACTTGGTGCTGCTGCTCTACTGCCAGGCTGCTCTCCTGCATATGGAAAAGTTATCTCAGACAAAAAAGCATTGGAATCATCAGATGGAACAACTTAATTATAGAAAACCCAGGAGCAGGCACAGGGCCAGATGGTTCGAGGTATCCAGGACTGTGATTTTGTTTTGACTTTCTTATTTTTAATTTTAATCTCCTCCACTGTCAACTGGCCATAGTTCATCAACTAATTAGTGAACAGTATAATGGATGGCAAACATCCCAGCCAGGACTGAACATGGATTCTTACTCCACACAACGTTTTCAATTGAAGCCCCTCCACAAGGCCTTGGCTCTTTACACAAATGACACCTGATCCGATGAAACCTTCTTTCTAACTTGCGAGCAGGATGCTAAAGAGAACAAAAACACAAATAGACTGAATATTGGAGAAAAGGCTTTGAATTATTGGGCTGTGTATCTTAAACTATGGATGGAATGGCAGACATGTCTGTGATGGGTCACCACAGGACTGTATAATAAAACTTGCTGAATTCATGCAAAGTGTGAATTCTGCGATACACCGACCTCTGTTTAGCGTAACACTGATTGCGGTAGTATGCGAAACAACACCGTTGTCGCAACACACAGAATATGGGCTTCTATTGCACAAAAATATAACAAACTAGCTGCTGTGTGGTCTTCGGGAGAGAAAAACAACCCGAAGGCTCCGTAGCAGTTTTACTATCTTTGTGAACTTGTAGAGGCGTCAGCTAACTCTTAAGAATTGTCCAGGGCAGACGACGTGGACCCACCTGTGGGCCACCCCATTGAATTTCGGAAGAAGACACTGACGATACCATATCTTACATGTATCGCTGGCATACGAGTCCTATTAGTCTTTGTCTCGAGAAAATACCTCCAGACAGACAATGGTTTTAGTAAAAACTTCAAGCTTGCCCTCCGCTGCTGAGGTGTTTCACTTGCACATTGTTGAGCCACGGCGTTTGCTTCCTGTCTCTTCATCTGTGCCATTAGGACAACGTTGTTTTTGCGCGGATGCGTTTTTTGCACGCATGTCTTTCCTATGGAGGCGCCTGCAAGCGCCGAAAATTTTTTAAAACGGCGTGCATTCGCCATCTAGTGGCTGTAGGCGAGTGTGAGCTGAGCGGACTACTTCCCCAGCCCCTAAACCTTTCGTTTATAAACATGTATGTCTAATGTTCTTCCCATGACACCACCTACTCATCTCACAACCAGTAAAAAAGTCAGACTGAGATGACTGACAAGCAAAGAAACAAATAAGGAGGGGGCGGGGCGGAGCAGACGAGCTTGTAAATTGAAGAGACTGCGGCGATTGAAATGTCAGAAATGAAAATAACGGACGGACAAGACAACTTTTGGAGGTTTTATGAATATGAGGAGGTATACTAACAGTGCATTGGCAGTGTGTTATACTAAAATCAGTTTCAGTATTCATGAAAAACCGTTCGCTGGATACTACATGAAGTTTAACGTGCTTCGACGAGGAAGATCTGTTTCTCATAAAACTTAAAGCGGTACGATAAATCGGAATCTGCGGATACTGTGAAGGACATGTGGGAACATTGAGAACTGCAAAAACACCAGAAAATATTAAAAGGTTGAGACGAGCTATGCATTCAGCAGGAAATCAGCCATTTAACATTTCAAACTGGAGTGTTCGCTGAATGTTTCATCAATGTCTAACCTATCACAATATAATTAAATGGATATTATTGTAATGTAGTTTTTATTATTTACCGTGCTTATTATGCTGTTAAATGAAAACGAGAGAGGTTGAAATATTCCGGAAAATTCGTACTTGTCTGGAGATATTGGAGAAAAAAAAAAAAAACTTTTTCTTTACTTCACCATCACGTCTTCTAAAAGAATTGCGCTAGGCTGCTTTATCCGTTAACTGGGATTTGAGACTCTTTACGATGGCTCAGACAGACGCGCGGCACGTGAACTCCCAGCTCCACTCAGCTAGGTGTGCGCGCAGTTGTGTATGCAGCTCAAGGGACGTGGCCGGCGATTCTTTTCAGTGTCTCGAGCTGGTGGGGGGGGGGGGGGGGGGGGGGGGGGGGGGGGGGGCATCAGAAAGTACGTGAATTTTTCTGGAATTCAAACCCCCAACACCACCCTCAAACACTCCCCGGATACGCCTAAGCTGCATATTAATCAAACGGTCAGGAGATCTTTAGGTCAGCCATTGATCTGACTAGAATTACGAAACATTGTTAAAATTAGGAAACCTTGACAAAGTGCTGTTACAAACTAACCTGCATGTCTTTGGAGTTTCGGAGGAAAGTCCACGGTGATACAGGGAGGACATCGAAAAATTTGAACCCAGGACATTGAATGCGCGAGACATCACCTTGATGACCCTCAAGTAAAACAACATAGTTTTAAAAAGTTATTTTGAACACTAACTTTTTTTTTGCTCGTCTTTATCAAAATATTCGTGTGATTGTAATATATTAAAGGGTTTGGAAACAGCTTTCTAAATTTAAAAATGAGGTGCAGATAACCACACAAGTTCCAAACTTTCATAATTTAGTGATTTTACACTTAAAGGCAATAACCCTCAATGAATGGCCTAATTTTTTATTAAGTTGTTACACTTACCATGAAAAACGTAACAAGACTTTAATAATGGTTGTATGACCGTTTCAGTCTTAACTGCTCGTTTAAGTCTTTCTTGAGGCAAATCGTTCATTTTAAGATATGCCGCTCCAGAGTCGCTCTTACATTTAATAAGCGTTAATTATGAGATTCCAGATCCTCGGGCGGGATCATCGCCAGATGGAACAATGCCGACCAGACAGCTGCAGTCCTTAAATCAGTACACTGTCTTCAAGTGCCGCAGTGTACTGATTTAACAAACAAATAAATAAATAAAAGATACGCTCTAGGACACACAACTGCGACTTGAAAGTAGGCAACGACCAAATACAAACGGAACGGCTCCAAAACAATTCAGGCTGCAGTACGGACATGACATTGGTGAGCGCGCATGAGTCCGCGGGGTCTGAGTGCTCCTGCTTGAGTGGACCAGATTAAGGCATCCATCCATCCATCCATCCATTTTCCAACCCGCTGAATCCAAACACAGGGTCACGGGGGTCTGCTGGAGCCAATCCCAGCCAACACAGGGCACAAGGCAGGAACCAATCCCGGGCAGGGTGCCAACCCACCGCAGGACACACACAAACACAGCCACACACCAAGCACACACTAGGGCCAATTTAGAATCGCCAATCCACCTAACCTGTTCACTTTCCATGATCAACATTTCGATAACATCCCTTGTTTAACTGCCTCCTCGAGCCGTTAGCTTTAACCTGGGTACGGGATCGAGAGTTTACAGCAGTGTTTCCCAACATCGGTCCTGTGGCTGCAACATTTTGTTCCAACCAGCTTGTTTTTAATTGGGCTCCTGGGCTAATTAAGTGATGTGTTATTTCCCAAGTTCTGTGTTTTGGGAACAATATAGAAATAAGAAAACTAAGTTTGATATATATAATATATATATACACGTGTGTGTGATATATATAAATATATATTGTGTGTGTGTGTGTACTAAGCAGTTATATGGGAATAATGTATTTTTTCTTTTTAACAATATTTTCATCTTGATTTTCATTTTTTTAGGTGTTCTAATTGTTTAAATAATCCATTATTTACCAATTAGTGGGTCTGATGCTAAAGTACTTGCAGCCTTTGATTATTCACTGTTGTTTGCCAGCGTTTTTTAATTGTAATTAATAAGATACAACGAAGAGGAAAAACTGCACAGAGAAAGGGCAAAATATAATGTAATCAACAAAAGAGTTAAGCATTTAAATCTAAAGCAAAAGCAGAAATATTTCTAAATGTCTTATAAATGTAAACATCATGCTGCTGTGCTTTTCTGAATGTAGAATAAAAGAAAAATAATGTCAGCTAATTAAATGAGCTCAGTGCTATCAGGTGTTGTCACTGATTAGGAATCTGGTTGGAACAAAAACCTGCAGCCACAGGGGGTCCACAGGACCGAGGTTAGGAAACACTGGTTTACAGTATAGCATGGAGGTTGTCGTCTTTCTCGTCACCTTTTCCACTTCTATGTGGGGCCGACGTGCTTAATCAACAAACAGCGCGGTTCTGCACCTCCTCGCCAATCAAGTCCTTTTCCTTCATCTGTCCATCTCCACTTTGTCCTCCCTCACTTTCTCTTCCCTTGTACTTCCATTCCCATCACTCTTTTGCCCACATATTCCTCGTCTCTCCTCATCACGTCTGTACCATTTCAACCTCCTTTCCTGTACTTTCTTAGATTCTCTCGCACTTTCGTTAAACTTCGCATTGTCTCATTTCTTATTCTGTCCTTTTCTTTAACTCCACACATCCATCTCCACTTTCTCATTTCTGTCACGTCCAACATCTTCTCCTGCATTCCCTTCACTGTCCATGTCTCAGCTCCACACATCATTGCTGTTCTTACCACTGTGAGTTTTGGTTTGTATTTGAGCAGAGGGAGCTTCGGCAGACTCCGTACCACAGTGTTTTATGCAGTCTTCCATATTGTTATAGTGTAGCCAGCGTCTTCTCCCTGGTTCAAGTGTCTTTTCTTTTCATTCTCTATTGCCAAAGCTTGATGTACGTCTTTCCATACAGCTTATAGCACATTAAAGGACAGATGCTTGGATGCGTATTGGCCTTCGTCTTTTAAGGCTATTAACTATGGTGGTTAGCGGAGAGAAAAAAATATCCATTTAGGTTTTTGTACATATATATATGTATGTGTGTATATATGTATGTGTGTGTGTGTGTATGTATGTGTATATATATATATATATATATATATATATATATATATATATATATATATATATATATATAATATGGTTTTGGCAGCCAAGCGCTTTTTTTCCAACCTAGAAGACGTCTCCTGAGATCCGTTTAATCGCCTCGTTGATTGCATGTCTTCCAAGGTAGTTTCAATACTCATTTCCTGCACCGAGTCATCTCCCCTTTTATGAGTGACTGTGTCAGTGGCCGTACTTCGTACAGGTCTTTGAACGCACTGAATACTTGTAACTGGTGTCGCCCGTCGGCTGCTTTCGACAGGGAATGGAAGCAATTGTCGAGTAACAAAAATTATTTGTAAGTGATTTCGCATTGAAAAAATAGTAAAAACTTGATCACTTGGGTCAATACCTAAAGAAATAAACACAGCAAATGCAATTGAGAATATACCAGAATCTGTATGATTTAATTGTTGGTGTGCGTCTTCATAAACTATGGGAGGTTTGTAAGGAAACAAAGCATGAAGGAGACGAAGTTGCTCTTCCGTGAGGTTGAATTTTTTATCAGCGTTTAAACTGTCATAGACATGAATTACAGCACCATCATAATAGGTACACACCCAGTGAGTCACTCGTTCAGTAGCTGCAGAAGGTAATATTTGAATATGTTTTGCATTTTGTGGAATGGGCATTATAGGTATGTCAGGAGTCCACATTAGCAAAACCTTTTGAGGTTGGAAAATTGTATGCGCAGCTAAAATTTCTTTGAATTTGCTCATGTGATCTGTTGATAAATAATCATTATTTACCAACTCATTCATTGCAAAATCTGACAGTGGTAACATCACTCCTTCCATAACACTAAACACAAACACTAAGTAGACACTGACACTAAAAAACAGCAACACCGCCGGGAAGAACACTAAATGAGATAAAGTAAAAGTCTACTAAACTTCTTTATTATAACTGCTTTATTATAGCAGGTGAGGGGACGCTGGCGCACGCTTGTTGTTGCCGCTCCTCCCTTAATTCTGCAGTTTCTTACGCTTGTTTTATTTCGTTTATTGTACGTATAGTTCGTGGATACAGCTGACTCGAATTGCATGGATTTGTCTTAATATTTACAGATTTTATGGACTCCACTTTACTGGCAACAGCTGAGTCTGTGGATTACGGGACGAGACCTATGAACATTTCTTTGTACCTGGCGATCTAGCACCTCGGGATGATCTGTCTCCGTGATTATATTCGCTATGCTGATCTGCTCCCGTTTCATCTTACAGTACTCTACGACCGGGAACTGATCTGATGTTAATACTAACCTGGCTTATGGCTTCGGGGCGATCACGCCTGAAATTACCAAGAGTTACTGTTTATGGCTGTTTATTGGAACATCCAAATCCTGCTTCCTCCTCCTGCTGTGCTTTCTGCTGCTTGCTATCGCCGCTCACCTACACTACCACACCCGCCTGTCCTACCGGCTGCGTTGTGCTGTGCTGCTTCTACACCGCTATCGGCTAAGTATCACTCACTATTTTAGCGCTTTGAGTACTGAGAAAAGCGCTATATAAATTAAATGAATTATTATTGTTTATCATTAAACACTAAAGTACAAAAACGAAGTAGAAAGTAACACTAAACCACAACACTGCCAGAAACACCGCGTCTACTAAACACTAAGAAACACTAAGTAGAAACACTAAAGGAAAAAATAGTTTTCAGTAAGCACCGCGTCTACTAAGCAGTAAAGGAGAAAGGATGGCAAGACGGCGTCAGCTGCGGAGCTCAGCTCGGAGCGAAATGAAGTGAATGAAATGAGGTGAATGGAAGGGGAGATGATCACGTGACTCCCCCCACCTGCCTTAACTCTCCGTCCCTGCACAAACACAGTCACACGGATACCAACTCTCCTTATAGATAGAGATAGATAGATGGATTGATTACAGGCCACACAACAGTTAAATATCAGCACCTTCTGTTTAAGCACTGGCTGCATACCCCTTGTAAACAAGCTGAAATGTTATCAGAATACACCTTAACAAAATGCAGATTTTACTTGTGATAAAATTCTGTTGAGAATTTAGATTAAAGATCAGTGTGCCTTATTATTTTTTAGATCCATTAACTATTAAAAGTTTATGCCATTTCTTTTAAGTGGCTTTAAAGGTCACCATGGATTTGTATGCATAAGGGCCCCTGTTCTTTGTTCCTAAATAAGCCTATCCATCTATTCAATTATTACGTTTTAAACTTCAGTGAGTCAAGGATGTTACATACTTTGAGAGAACTGAAACAGGCCATTGTTTTGAAAATGCAAGAATGCAGCTGTGGAGACTTCATTTTAAAAAGACTAAATAGGCTTTCATTTTAGCATATATATATTTCAGAGAGCATTTTAATCTATATGTCAATAGTTCAACATGAATCAGTATCTTAATTAATCAAGGTAAAGCAAAGCATATTGTAATAGCTGGCTATGAGCTATATAAGTGTTAAATAAGCTATATAAGTGTTAAAGAGTTGATTATTAAAGGTATGCTGTTTCCTGCTCAAGGCCATCTGCCTGCTTCCAGTTCCTGAGTTCCAGCAGCTCAGCCCTTATCAGTGTAGCTGTGCGTTGTTACCTGCTGGCATAGCTGCTTATGATTTTAACCTTACGGGATGCTGATGCAACAAGTAATTAATAATTGAGTGGTTCAGTTTCTCATATCTGGGTCATCCTGATCCTAGCTTAATGATGAGGATTGATTAATTAAGAGGCCATTGATTTTTCTTAGCTCGATTGTGAATGTGACGAATGTAAAAGATGATTAGGTGATGGTTAACTCCGGGCCTGGCAGCATGTACAACCTTTGAGTTGAAATGACTGTTATTAACGGGTTTATGATTATTAGGCAATTGTTATGGAAAAAGGTATGGAATGACGCCATTATTATAAAAACAACATGTAAAGTGGATGACAAGAAAAATGTCCAAAGCTGAGATGTTTTGTGATTAGAACTGAAATAAATACAAACCACACCCGTCCTATTGTGCTCACTTCATGAACTGAGACAAGTTTAATATGCTATGCTATGATTTTATAAGTTGTGCAATAAAGCTTATTCTGACTGCTTAGCTAGAAACTCTAAGATTTTCTGAAGAAGTTTTCTCCATGACAATCCCACATTTGTATAACCCTGGCCACCTCTGGACTTGTACTGTTTCAGACAGACTTTTAAGAATGGTTGACTCCACAAATAAAAATGAGATTTACTTACCATAAACAGTATCCATCTTCAGTCTAACACTTTTGCTTTTCATTACAATTTCGTCTCCTATGAACAGTCAGAAGAGTAATCCACCCTGGCCAGAGGCGTTACAATGGAGCCACCAGTTCAGTACAAGTCAAACAATCTTCTACTCCAAATTCAATAAAAGTCTCCACTTTTAGTTTCATTTAAGGTACTTTAACCATGGCAGGCACAAGTGTGACAGCTCTTGGCTTGATATCCCATTCATGAAAGCTGAATTTTAATCAATGATTGTATGACATTAAACCGTTACCAGCTTTAATCTGTGTCCATGTGCCGTGATTGAAGAAGTACAAAAGCAGAAATTTTCCCCACACCAATCATTTTAAACATGTATCATGTTGCTTCTTAATTTTTATTGCCCTAAACTGTATATAATGATTCAGACTCTTCACTCTTTCTGCCATTATCCTGGCAGCAATCCATCTCAATGGCTTTCTCAGGTGCTTATTACAGAACATTTGGTAAATTGGAGGGCTTCTAGTGGAATTAGGGTGGAATGACAGAATGACAAGCACATACAGCAGGCAGAGCAAAGTGTAAAAGCCCAGATGTACTATTTGTCCATCACCTCTATCCTCGGTTGTTCCCTCTTTACTACCTGTGTATGATAATCTGATAATCTAGCCACCAGGGGGGCAGACCAGTGCAACTTACCGCTGGTCCCAAGCCCCGGATAAATAGAGAGTGTTGGTGCTATGAAGAGCCCGGCTGTAAAACTTCAGCCAACATCATCATGATGGAATCAATCCAATCAACTTTGGAAAATATTAGGACTTACCCCATAGATGACATGCAGTGGCTTTGCCTGACCCCTGTGGGAAATGAATGAGGGTTACTGGGGCAAGGGTGGGCTCGGCTAAAGAAGTTAGTCCAGGAGAAGTAGAAAGAGTCAGGTAAAGGTAAGAGTGAGGGCACTGAATGACTGGGAAAGGAAGAGAGTTGGAAGATGTGATGGAAAGGAGGAAAATGGGAGTGTTGTGTGTGCAGGAAATGAGATGGATGGGGAATAAAGCAAAAGAATTGGGAGGAAACTTTAAGTTGTTGTACAGAGGGGTAAATGAGCAGAGGGGAATGGTGTAGGTATCAAAGGTATCCAAAGTACGAAAACAAAGTCTTGTCAGTGTGAATAGGAGGAGCGAAGGGGTGATGAGTGTCAAGCTGAACCTTGGTGAGACGTTGACTACAACAGCAAAAGATCACAAGTACACTACATGAAAAAGTAAAAAGACTACAGAAAAAAAGAAATAAACGTAATAGATGATTACATATTTAAAAAAAATAAGTCTGCATAACTAACAATACACTTGCTATACATATAAATCTATATATGCAAAATGCATGCATTGTTGCTTTAATAATCTTAAATAAATACCTCCATAAACTGAAAGTTGTCTACAAACAGGAAATCTGTACACATGGGTACATCACTTTTGAATTGATGATGGAATGGGAATAAGGAAAGAGAACCGAGAGAAGGCCGTAAATTGTTGTACAGTGGAGTAAACAAGCAAAGGAGAAACGGTGCAGGTAAAGACGTAACCAAAGAACAAAACGGTAGTCTCGTCAGTGTGACAGAGTGACAAATGTCAAGCTGGGCCTTGGTGAGACTGTAGTTAATGAACATTCATGCACAGGCTCCTCAAGTGGACTGTAAGGAAGAGGAGAAGGACATTTTCTGAGCACAAACAGATGAAGGGCTTAGGACAATACAAGAGGGAAAAAAGGTGACTGTTGGTGATTGAAAAGGGGCATGTGGGAAAGAGAGATGACAGAGAGGAGACATGGTGGGTGGAGAGAAAAGGAGAAAGGAAGAGGATAGTAGATTTTGCCATGGTATCTGATTTGGTAAGTTAACACATGAAAGAAAATCAACTTGTGACTTACAGTAGTAGAGGAAAGGAAGGCCAAACAGACTTTCTAATGTGTAGAAGATCTCGTTTTAAAGAGATAAATAATTGTAAGGTCAGAAATGGGGAAAGTGTAACAGTGTAGCATCATATGGTGATGATGGACTGGGAGATCAGAATCAGGAGAATAAAACCAGAGCACGCAGCACCAGGAATAAAGTGGTGGAGATGAAAAGAGGAAGGTGTAGGAACAGGTTTAGGAAGAAAGTTTTAAGTGGAGCGCAGTCATTTGAGAGTGTGGAGGAATGGTGGGAGAAGAACAACAAAGTTGTATTAAGAGCAGGTGAAGAAGTGTTGAGTAGGAGACAGGAAGGAGACTACCAGGGGACAAAGAGACATGGTGGTGGAACAGAGAGGTGCAGGATGTAATAAAGGCTAAGAAGGAAGCAAAGAAGACATGATACCAAGTGTGGAAGAGTTTAGGAGAAGAGGAAGAAGATGTGTTGTGTGGTCTAATGAAGAAGATCTTAAAACAGGAGAGAATACCCAAGAGGAGGAACAGCGTGATTGTACCCATTTATAAGGAGAAGAGTGATTTTCCAAAATGTGCAAACTATAGAGTTATAAAGCTGATGTCACACACAATAAAAAATTGGGAAAGGGTTATAGAGAGGAGGTTTAGGAAAGAGACCAACATTGGGGTGGAGCAGTTTGATTTTATGCTAGGGAGAGGAATAACTGATGCAGTTTTTGCATTGAGATAACTGATAGAGAAACATCTAGAAAAACAGAAAGGCTTGTACATGGTTTGTATTGATTTGGAGGAGGCCACATCAAGAGGTCTGCAGGTGCATGAGAGAGGAAGGAGTACCAGAGAAGTATGTGAGGATTGTCTAAGTTATGTATGAGGGAGTGAGGACTCAGGTTAAAAGTAGGGTTGGGGTTATGAACAGGACTCCAGTTAGAGGACGTCTGCACCAGGGATCTTCCTTACGTCTTTGATCTGGTTATGGATGTATTAAGTCTTGGGATAAAGGTCCAATTCCCCAGTTGCAGGCTTTTTGCTGATGACATTTGTGTTGTGTAGCACCAGGAAAGTGGAAATGGAGAGAAAGTTAGTAGAATGGAGAAGACAGAAGGTTGAAGATAAATAGGAAGAAGAAAGAATATCTGAGGTTTTATGATGACCAGAATTCAGAAGTTAACCTGCAGAGAGAGCAACAGAAAAGAGCTGAATACATTGAAATATCTAGGATCAGTGGTAACCCAAGATGGACAACTAGATTCAGAGATAACCCATAGAGTGCAGTGTGGATGAAGCAATTGTAAAAATAATAATATTTTATTTATATGGCACTTTTCTCATGGAAGAAAGTAGCAGGAGTATTGTGTGAGTGAAGAATTAAGATGAATGTTAAAGGTCAGGTTTTTAGGACAGCGCTAACACCAGCAATGATGTATGGAGATGAGGCATGGGCAGTAAAGGGAGCACAGGAGAAGTCAGATGTGAAAGAAATGAGAATGTTGAGATTGATATGTGGAGTTATCTAAAAGGACAGAATAAGTAATGAGACAATCAGAGGAACAACAGAATTGGAGAGATAGCTAAGAAAGTACAGGAAAGTAGATTGAAGTGGTGTGACGTGATGAGGAGAGAAAATGAACATGTCGGTAAAAGAGTGATGGGAATGGAAGTACAAAGGAAGAGAAAAGAGGGAGGCCAAAGCAAAGGTGGATAGATAAAGTAAAAGAAGATCTGAAGGAAAAGGGTCTGACTGGGGAGGAGGTGCAGGACTGAGATGTTTGGAGAAGGTTGATCAGCACATCAACTCCCATAGAAGTGGGAAAAGATGAAGAGTAAGAAGTATCTTTATCTGATATTCACTTACCTTCAATTATACTTCATTTCAAAATGTAAATGATGCAAGTCTGTGAACACAATAACTCAAAAACAAAATTGGAATGAAATTTTTAGATTTGTAAAATATTATTCACTTTGAGCCAAATAGCTTTAATAGAGTTTGCCTTGCAGAGGTAAGAATTTCTTATTTTAGTGCATATTTACACTCCACACGCACCACAATTGAGGAAGGAGATCAGACATTACACACGAAGATACAACTTGTTCATTTCATATTTAACTGTTACCAATCATAGTTGTATTTAGAGAGGGTCATTTGCCTAAATACTACACGCTGTGGGGACCTGCACCTGTTCCCATCATCCCAATTTCTTTATAATTTAATTTTCTATACCATGTTGTTCTGAGTTCTGCTGGCTTACGTCTTTACTGTAATTGTTTAAATTTCAGACCATAATTAGTACTGATTGTCTTATTTAGTCCGGACACTGGGATTTCTCTTCTTCTTTCCTTTGTAGAAAACTCAGGCTCTGTTGTGTTAAAGTAGCAACATAACAAATAATCTTTTATTTTCTTCCATTGCCCACTCTTGATTTCTTACCTAAAATAACATTTTGTTGTCATATCTTTTCCATTTTAACGGAGCAGCAGCACTTGTCAGGTTGACTGGCATCACACAGGAGGTGGTCATGTTTGAAGATTTTGTACCAATGATAAAACTATCACCTGCTCTGGTCTAGAGCAGGGGTGGGCAGATTCAGTCCTGGAGGGCCGCAGTGGCTGCAGGTTTTTGCTCCAACCCAGTTGCTTAATAAGAAACCCTTATTGCTCAAGTAACACTTCAGCTTCACTTTAGTTGTCTTGCTCGTTAAGATTTTGAACCCTTATTGCTTATTTTAGTCTTAAACAGCTGTAGTCTTGGTTTTTAATTGCTCCTAATTAGCAATACCATGCAAATGACAAAAGAGACCAGCATTTCTCCATTTAGCTTGTTACCATTTACACCTGTGTGTACTTATCATGCACTATTTGGTTTAATTAAATACTTGGAAGGAAAGTGAAGAGAAAAAAGTGAAGCACTGAGAATTACTCATCTGTTTTAGACTTCAAATCATTTGGATGATATCCTTAGAAAGGAAAATAAATCTAGGATATGAGAATGACCTGACATGGCAGAGTTAAAGCACGAGCAAGCCATGCAATTAAATAATTGACAAGGATTGTTTTTTAATTAAGCAACTGGGTTGGAACAAAAACCTGCAACCACTGCGGCCCTCCAGGACTGAATCTGCCCACCCCTGGTCTAGACAAAGGCTGCTGGATACCATTGAACTTCAGAAGACATTCTTCCAATACAAGTTTGTTTTTTATATCTTTTTAATGATACTATTAAAGCAATTCCAACAGACTTAGATAAAGCTTACATCATGAAGACCATCACTTGAACATACTCATTAAAGGTTGGCAGGATTTATATCACATACACACATCACTTAATCCTCCTTCCTCTTTGGTGTGAATTACTAAAAATGGCTCTTTGTGAGAAATGCTTGCCATATTCAGAACAGCAATAAGGCTTCACTCCACTGTAAGATCTTGAGTGCACGTAACAACAGAATCTTTTGTTACAGTGATGACAGCAAAACTGCTTCTCTTCGATGTGAATTAGTGCATGATTGTGAAGACATTTCTTGTTAAACACACACACACACAGACACCAGTGAGACATGATGCAAGTGTACTTCTGTTGGTATAAGGGACGCTTCTGCCAAATGATTTATTGGCTGAAAGTACTCAGTGTTAGTTTGTCATGGAGAGCATTGTTCATAATGGCGCTCAGTTTAAATTTTTCGTTCACTATGACCTCCAGGGGGTCCAGAGTGTGTCCTATAGATGAACTTGCCCTCTTAATTAGCTTGTTAATTTGGTGGGCCTCTCTTGAAGTGACGTTACCAGCCCAACACACCACAATGTAGAAAATCACACTGGCCATCACAGAGTTATAGAAGACGTGAAGGATGTGACTACCCACATTACAGGAACACAGTCTCTTGGTCTCTGTGTTCTATGATCAGTCCAACCCGTCATTAATGTGACCCCTAAGTACTTGTAGGAGTGCACTGAAATGAAGTAAAAATGACTTGTACTCTACAGTGGACCCAGAAAGACTGAACAGGAGGCTGGAGTGGCAAATGAAGTTTGTGGATGTCACTACTAACTCTGTAGAAATTAGTGCAGAAATAGCTACAATCGATTTGTTCTACATGACTTTAAAGGGATATTTTGTTGCACTTGAGTTGAAATGTTACAAAACAATTGTTTGTGATTTTCTGTTAGCAACAGATCTGGTAAATGAGCAATTCGGTCTGACCTGAGGTGATGCTCATTAGGACAGTTCTGTCCCAGATGCTAATGTATATAATCGCAGCCCTGACTCTTATAGCCTCTATCTAATGGCACAAATGAATTAAAAATTGCACTTATCACTACCTTTGGAGTGGGCAACAGCTGTATTTGATATTTTGTATCCATTTTTGTAACAATCTGCAAGATTTGTAATTTAATTTAGGGCAGAGCAGCCAGCCATTTTTTTGTTGTTGTTAAATGTGAGACAGGGATTATGTCCAATGAAGTATACAGTATGTAGGCAAACTCATCAGGGAAAAACGCAGCACTGATGTCTTTTTATAACTGATATTCCAGAGAGGAGAGAAGTTGGGAGGATGCACTGATTTTAGCACAATGCAACACTCACCAGACAATGAACCACCCAGAAAGGCACCCGAGGGCAGCGGGTGACACCTTAGCACCACACTGGAACAGTGGGAGTTTTTTTATGGTGGCTGAAGTGCCGATCCTGCCACCAGCCCCCCAAGTTTTTCCTGCAGGTTGGAGGACCTGCTTGAAGAGGAACGTCATCCCCAGGACAAAGCAATTGCAGGTTAAGGGCCTTGCTCAGGGGCCCAGTGGAGTGAAGTCACTTCTGATGTTTTCGGGATTCAAATTAGAAGCCTTCTGACTGCTGGTCCTGGTCTCAGGGCCACCACTCCATTTAATTGTGGAGAATTAAGATAAAATATGAAGTAAACAGTGATGTCACAAAGACAGAAGTTAAAAAATAGTCATTGTGAATAGGTGTATGCTGGTAGGGTGTTATACAATTAACTAAAAAAACATAACAAAAAAACAAAAAAGTTATATCAGGTCTTAAGTACTGTTGCAGTTGATATCTTCATTTAAACAAACTGTTCAAATACATTTTCACTGTAATTATTCATTTAAACAGTACAAATGACAGTACAAACAGAAGTATTTTAAGTCTGGACACGGATTCCTCGTATTCAAGAAATTAAGACCACTGATTAAAAGAGCAGTGGGGCGGAGTGGTGGCTCTGAGGCTAGGAATCTGCACTGGCAATCAGAAGGTTGCCGGCTTGAATCCCATAAACACCAGAAGTGACTCTACTCCATTGCGCTCTTGAGCAAGGCCGTTAACTCTTTTAGGGTGGATGTCGACTTCTGTTGACAATGGGATTGAGGGAGATATTGAGCTGTAAACATCGAGAAAACACATTGTTACTTTATAGGTAGACCCTCTTTGCTAGGAGGAATGTTTGTCTCATTGACTTGATGTTGAATCCCTGCATGTGAACAAGGATAATTGAGTAACATCTAGAATGGCATTGACATCTAGCAATAGAGCAAAGTGAATGCGCAAAGCAAAATACTCGGATGATGTTTTGCATATACGGGTAAAATTCCATTACAACGAAATGCCAGGGACCTAAAAAATATTTTGTTGTAATGAGATTCTGTATTTGTCACTGTAGTGCTTTCTTTAACTTGTATCTAGGCATTTGCAATCATGTCAATAGCTTCTGTCACATTAATTTTAATCTTCTCCTGCCTACAAGTTATGCTGACGAGAATTTTTCTCAGCATTTCCTTGCGACAATACACTTTCAGGGTGTGAATGATGCCCAAACCCAATGGCTGAAGCACTTCTGTGCAATTGGGTGAGAAGAATTCAACGCAAACATTATCTAAATGTGGAAGCATGTTGTGGGCAGCACAGTTATCTATCAGAAGCCGAATCATCCTTTTCTTCTTCTTCATATTGTGAGGTTTCTGAACTCTTTTGGGATCCCCCCCCCCCCCAATGGGGTGACACGCTGAAATGCGTCCCGAAGCACGATTGCCGCGTCTGTGGAAGATTGTTTGTCCATTGCCGGGGCAGGACAACCGCAGGCTCACAACGCTGCAGTGAAGCACCACAGAAGCGAATCCTAAAAGACTGTGGGCACACTATAAGTCCGTGTCTTACACCCCAAAACACGAGGCTGAGTCTCAGTACATTAGCAAAACCAGCTCTATTCAGCTTGAAACAGGAACAGCACGGTTATTTATTGTAGCAGGATCTGCCACTCTGCTATACACAGACACAGCAGTCAGACAGGGCCGTGGCCAAGTAATACTGTTCCCTGCATTTACAATGTTCCTTGCATTAGCCATCGAGATCTTTTCTGTTTGCTTTGGCAGAGAGACGCAGCAGAGCTGTGAGCCTGCTGTTGCCCCAGCAACATATAAACAGACTTCCACAGACATGGTGATCGCACTTCGGGGACACTTTTCGGCGTGTTGTCCTGTTGGCGGAGGTCCCAAGAGAGTTTACAAACCTCACATTTTCTTGAACGACTGCCACATTAATAGGAATGTTTCTTGAACGAGCATCACTGAACCACATAAAAATGGCTTTTGCAACGTCTTCAAATGCAGCAGTTCGCATACGTTTGCAACCTGAGATTTTTCTTCTTTTTTTGCTCTGTCTTTCAAGAAAGTGGACAATGTCGATGGCAACATCTTTTTTCTTTTTGCTGTAATCGAGAGCTGCAAAAAAAAGTTTTTTTTTTCTAATATGAACTATTGTCGTTTTTTCGTGTCTGCCGTTTCTATAGGAGGGAGACAATGAGTTAAATTCCAATGGATGTTTTTCAAATGTTGATGAGCAATAAGCAAAAGGTATCACTGAAAACAAAAACAGCAAAAAAAACAAACAGTATGAGGAAAGTTCGAAGAAAGAAAAAAAAAAACATTTACAGTGTTTCTGTTTTGGGGATCGTTGTGCACAACTGCTCTGTGGATGATTCATTCAGGCATTTCAAGGTCTTTTGTGCACTTCGTTGTAATGAAAGTATCTGCTGAATGTACTTTGTGGTAACGAGATTTCTATAGACTCATATCATATGGGGAAGCATTCGGGACCATAAAAATACTTCGTTGTAATGAAAATTTCATTGTCAAGATATTCGTTGTAGGGAATCCACTCCCAGGGTCCTGGTAATCCCGCATTCCCGGGAATGAAACTGCTGTAATTCCCGGGAAAATGGGAACGGCCAAGCTCGCATATATAGCGTGTAAAAGTTTAAAATTCGATCAAGAAATAACAGAGTTATAGTTGAAAATAATTAAGGAGGCGCCATTGCTGCAGCTTGCACTTCATCAGACAACAGCTTTGAACAGCAACTTGAAATTGCAATGCGTTAGTCTGTTGCATCCGCATTATCTGTGCCAAGAACCTTGCCATCACAGAATGAAGACAAGAAACTGGATGCATCAGTAAAAGCTGACATAGCGGTGTTTCAGCGCAACGGCAAGCATGGGCGTTGTTTAGAACAAGTGTATCAGTATCTGATGATTGTGCCGCCTACATCAGTGGAGGCAGAGCGTGCTTTCTCAGCGGCTAGCGTACTTCTGCATGAAGGTGCGCTCTCGTACGGACGACCATACGCTGGACACGTTAATAATAATAATATAGCGCTTTTCTCAGTACTCAAAGCGCTATCCACACAGGGAGGAACCGGGAAGTGAACCCACAATCTTCAACAGTCTTCTTACTGCAAAGCAGCAGCACTCCCACTGCACCACCTGTGAGGACGTTGTGCTTTCTATGCTCTTATTACCACAACAAAAGATACATGTACTTCTATGACAGCATGAACTGCTTGTAGATAAGGTTAGTCTTTTATTTGTGTCAACATATTGCAGTAGTTTTATTAAAAATAAGTGTCAGTCATTCTAAAACCGTTCACATGTGAGATGCTTGGGATTGCCGGGAATGAAATGCGGGATTCCCAAATTCCTGGGAATGGATAAATACAAAACTTACCATTTAAAGCATCTCTTCCCTCTTCTGCAAATCTGTCCACTGTTGACTGGCATTAAAAAGCCCTGAGTCCACTTCTTGGAGGACTCTGTCTTCCTGGCGCAGACTTGGACTAAGGAGAGTTAGTTTGAACTGTTTCTTTCCTTTCTTCTTACTCTTTCATGGCTTCTCTCAATAGTGAATTCTTTTGTGTCTTCGAAGATGGCTGCTGTCAGAGAACTGCTTCCCACATTCAGAACAGGAATATGGTTTCTCTCCAGTGTGAATTCTCATGTGGGTCTTAAGACTGATCATTTTTGAGAACTGTTTGCCACATGCAGAACAGCAATGAGGTTTTTCTCCTATGTGAATTTTTGAGTGGTTTTGAAGACTGCTCTTGTAAGAGAATCTTTTGCCACAGTTATTGCAGCAATGTGGCTTCTCCCCTGTGTGAGTTCTGGCATGACTCCGAAGATTGCTTAGTTGTGCAAATAGTTTACCACATTCTGAACAGTAATATGGCTTCACTCCAGTATGAGTTCTTGTGTGACTATGAAGACTACTTATTTGTAAAAATTGCTTGTCACATTCTGGACAACTATATGGTTTCTCTCCAGTGTGAGTTCTTGTGTGCGTCTGAAGATGGGCAAATCGGGAGAATTGTTTGCCACATTCTGAACAACAAAAAGGCTTCTCACCAGAGTGGATTTTAGTGTGTCTTCTAAGTGTACTTCTGTCACGGAAGTGTTTGCCACATTCAGAACAGCAGTAGGGTCTCTCTCCAGTATGAACTCTTGCATGCCTCTTAAGATCGTTTCTTAGCAAAAATTGTTTGCCACATTCAGAGCAGCAGTACGGTTTCTCCCCACTGTGGATTTTTCTGTGTCTCTGAAGATGACTGCGGTCAGAGAATAGTTTTCCACATTCCAAACAAGTATATGGCTTTTCTCCAGTGTGAATTCTTATATGGGTCTTAAGGGTGACCATCTTTGAGAACCGTTTGCCACAGTCCAAACAGGAAAATGGCTTCTCTCCAGTGTGAATTCTTGTGTGACTCTGAAGATAGCCTAATTCAGAAAATCGCTTGCCACATTCAGAACAGCAATGGGGCTTCTTTCCTGTATGAAATTAAAATGGAAAAAAAAGCTTATTTTTTTTACTTAACTGTAAGTAACAAAATTATATAAACTCTTTACAGAAATTTTGGATATTAAAAGCATAAGCAATTTTTAAAAATAATTTGCATGTGAACTTGATAATTTTACAAATGACACATGCACACTGTCACTGTAGCTAAAATGTTTAGTAAAATAAATACAGTGGAACCTCGGTTTGCAAGCATAAGTCGTTCTGGAAACGTGCTCGCAATCCAAAGCACTCGTATATCAAAGCGAATTTCCCCATAAGAAATAATGGAAACGCAGATGATTCGTTCCACAACCCAAAACTATTCATTCAAAAATGATTAATACAAAATATAAAGTAAAAATGCATAAAACAAGTTAGCCTGCACTTTACCTTTGAAAGGAATCATTGCTGGTGTGAGCGAGTTTCTAAACTTTTGTGGGATTCCGACCAATGGGCCAACACGCGGAAGAGAGTCCAAAAGCAAATCGCAGTCTCCCAGCGCTGTAGCAGTTTGCCATAAAAGCGACTCTAAAAAGATTGCGGACATGCTATAAGCGCCTGCCGTTGATGGGTAATACAAGGAACAAAGAACATTATAAATGCGCAGGGCACAGTACTACTTGGCCACGACCCTGCGTCTGTGTATAGGAGAGTGGCAGATCCCGCTACAATAAATAACCGCGCTGTTCCTGTTTCAAGCTGAATAAAGCTGGTGTCGCTAAAGTACTGAGACTCAACTTCATGTTTTGGGGTTCAAGACAGGGACTCACACGTCACATCACAGCACACACACACACACGTGGTGACAATGCTGTAGTAAACAGTATATGCTCGTACGCATGTTGATTATATGAGTGAGACATGCTGACTGACGATTACCCACAATCCCGCAGCGAGACAGAGAAGAACCATCAGCTCAGTTGTGATCAAGTGACGCTCGGCTGACAAAGCGTATACGTACTACTCGTATTACAAAACCTCGCTCGTTTATCAAGTCAAAATTTATTACAAATTTTAGCTCGAATTGCAAAACACTCGTAAACCAAGTTACTCACAATCCAAGGTTCCACTGTATATAATTTGCAATTAATTGAAAAGTATAAATTTGAAAAATGAACTTGATGGACAATAAAGTGGACAAATAATTTACTATTCTTACAAAAAATTTACAAGAAGATGCCAGGCTCACTGGCCCCACCACACACTTATGTATTTTTTCATTTTTTTTTTTTTTTTTTTTTTTTTTAAAGTGGCCAGCAGGCTCAGGACTTTGAGGATCAGTGAACATCATTAACACCTTAAACTTGTGCTGATTACTCCAATGACATTACAAGCCTAGACCCTCTTCGGTCTGATCTTTATCAGTCACTAAACACATCTTTTTAAAGTTCACATTGATATTAGCTTAGACAGCCCACCTCTGGCCATTGCAGTGCTTTAATTCCATCTGATTCAGGATGCTTACTCTCATCTTCATGGCTGAGGACTTATGTATGACAGATGAAGTTTGAGGCTTTGAAAATCAAATCTACCAACATTGAGTTTGAATTTTCATACTTTTGCATAAAATAATGCTTACATTTTGACACATTTGTCATAAAAAGCAAACAATCAATGCTTAATTTGTCATTTTTTCTGCTTTTGATGAAACTAAATAAAGAATCTTGGTGTCATTTTTGATTCCTCCCTTTCTTATTCCGCCCACATAAAGCACATTAAGAAACTTTCTTACTTTCACCTCTGTAACATATCCTGTGTCCGCTCCTTCCTCTCCTTTTCTAATGCTGAGAAACTTGTCCATGCTTTTATCACATCCCACATCGATTATTGTAATTCCCTACTGGCAGGTGCCCCTTCTAATCTTATATCACAGCTCCAGCTTATTCAAAACTCAGCTGCAAGAGTCCTTACTCGAACCAGCAGCAGCGAGCACATCACACCCATCCTGCTCCATCTTCACTGGCTCCCTGTATCTTACAGAATCGAATATAAAATCCTACTAATAACCTACAAAGCCTTAAATAACTTTGCGCCAAACTACATCAGTGACCTTCTCCATCACTATGTGCCTGTCCGCCCACTAAGGTCCTCTAATTCTGGCAATCTTGTTGTGCCCCACACTAATCTACAATCCATTGGTGACAGCAGGGCCTTCAGCTGTATAGCGCCCAGACTCAGGAATGACCTACCAAAATTAATCAGGTCAGCTGACTCCATGAATTCTTTTAAAAAACAACTCAAAACTCATCTGTTCAGGAAGGCTTTTAGCTCTACTTGACTTTATTACCCTTCTCTCAGTTTACCTTTATGTCAAGATTCTCATGTAACCTGTATGTTACATGAGTGTGTGTGTGTGTGTGTGTGTGTGTGCGAGACCATCAATTATGCTGTCTGTTAGGCTTTTTTTCTCTGAATTTACTGTCTTAATCTTCTTTATTTATTTATCTGGTTTGTATAATGCTATATACTGTATACCCTGCCGTTCTGTGTTAAACTCTGAAGTGCCTTGAGCATGGGAAAGGCACTATATAAATAAAATGTATTATTAAATAAGGTGCATTAAGTATTCTGAGAAGGTAAAATAGTGTTTTGCACATTTTGCAAAATGCCTCTATTTATTTATAAAAATGTCCCTAGTACTAGGGTGTTGTACCGTGTTAGCCATTATGAATGTAGTAAGACATCAAGCAAAAATGACACCTTTTTAGTTAACCAATATATATCATCTACAAATCAAAATGTTCTTCAATTAACTGTTTACAGTTAATACTCTGGAGAATGTTTTGGATTCATTAGGGATGTGGTGTTGATTTCACAATTTGATTTAAATAATATTTAGTCCACAATTGGATTTTTCACATATTAGTATTAAAAAAAAAACAAAAACAGTGCAATCTGCAAATTAACTGAGTTGTCTTCACGCAGATTCTCCATACAAGCACATCATTGGTGTGCGTTATAAAAATCAGTCTGACCAGTGTTTGTGACATCAGTCTGTGTTTGACTAAGCACCGGAATGAGCAGATTGAGCAAACTTGACAGCTGGCTCTAGAGATGTCAGTTCTAGCATCTCACAAACAGTTGTCATTGTGGGGTTTCATGTACAACCACTTTAAGGGCTAACTGAAAACGGTGCAAAAAGGAATTGATGGAGGATAAGGAGAAGGGGAGAGGACTTTAGACTTTGACATGACATTTGATTTGGTAATAGTTAACACTGTTTTTGACAAGAAAGTAAATCAACCAAACAGACTTTCTAATGTGTAGAAGATCTCATTTGAAAGAGATAAAGAATTGTAAGGTCAGAAATGAATAAAGTGTGACAGTGCAGCATCAAATAGTGGTGATGGACTGGGAGATCAGAATCAGTAGGAGAATAAAACCAGAGCAAGCAGCACCAGGAATAAAGTGGTGGAGATGAAAAGAGGAAGGGTGTAGGAACAGAATTAGGGAGAAAGATTTAAATGAAGTGCAGGCATGTGAGAGTGTGGAGGAATGGTGAGAGAAGAATAGCAAAACTATAATGAGAGTAGGTGAAGAGATGTTCTTTAATGCGACAGGAAGGAGCCCACCTGGTGTAACAGAGAGGTGTGGGATGTGATAAAGGATAAGAACGAGATGAAGCGGACATGGAACCAATTAGGGAGGGAGACAGAGAAATGTATAAGTAGACAAACAAGGAGGCAAAGAGGGCAGTGGCAAGAACAAAGGCACAAGCTTTGGAGGAGGAGTGTGAAAAACAGGAGACAAAGAGGGAGAGAGAATGATTTTTAGAATAGTCAAGGCTATGAACAAGGCTGGAAAGGATTTTAGTCAGATAAAGCAGATGAAAGATGAGGAAGCTTAAATGAGCATGACAGGATCAAGAAGAGATAGAAGAGAAACTTTGAAAAGCCTTTGTATGAAGAAAATCCAAGGGTAATGTTTGAGGATGGAGTCTCAAATGAAGGGCTAGTACCAAGAAGAAAGAGGAAATAAAGGGGGCACTGAAAAAAAAAAAAAAACAAAGAATGGAAAGGCAACAGGACCTGATGAAATATCACTGGAAGTGTGGAAGAGTTTAGGAGAAGAGCGAGAAAAGGTGTTGTGCGGTCTAATGCAGAAGATCTTTTAACAGGAGAGAATAGGTGGAGGAACAGCGTGATTGTACCCATTTATAAGGAGAAGAGTGATATTCCAAAATGTGACTTTGGTTTTATGCCAGGGAAAGTAATAACTGGTTTAAGGCAGATCTATTAACAGGACAGGACAGAATACCAGAGGAGTGGACGAGCAGCGTGATTGTACCCATTTATAACAAGGGCGATATTCAGGATTGTGGAAAGTATACAGGAAGATAAAGCTGATGATACACACAATGAAAATTTAGGAGTTATAAAGAGAAGGCTTGGCACAAATAAGAATGTTCAGATGGATGTGTGGAGGTACAAAAAAAGAACAGAATAAAAAATGAGACAATCAGAGGAACAACAAAAGTGGGAGAAAATCTAAGAAGGTACAGGAAAGTAGGCTGAACTGTTGTGGACAGGTGATGAGGAGAGATGATGAACATGTGGGGAAATAGAGTGAAGGGAATGGAAGTACAGGGGAAGAGAAAGAACAGGGAGGCCAAAGTGGAGGTGGATGGATAAAGGAAAAGATCAGAATGAAAAGGGACTGACTGGTGAGGAGGTGCAGGACTGAGCTGTTAGGAGAAGGTTGATCAGCACATCGACTCCCACACAGGAGTGGGAAAAGATGAAGATGAAGACTTCAGGTGCTTTAAAAAAATTCAGAATCACTGATTGAGAAATCCTATCAGCCTGCCACTGCTATTTTGATCCTATTGTCACCATAATCAATGACTATTTAACTCCAGTCAAGTTATTTTACATAATGTTTTTAACAAAGTGTAAGGAGACAAAGCTTGTAATCATTAGCAAATATAATTCAGTACTAAATTATTAGAACATTTAAGTACATAAACATACAGCAAAGTAAAATTAACCTCAAACAAACATATCATGACATGGTCTCTTACACTGGTAACACAGATAGATATGGCCACTAAAAAGACACAGTTCTGATAACCTCCTAAACTTGGCCTGCCAGACATTCTCAGGTATCATATATAAATACACACTAGACAGAATAATTGGGGTCTTGAATACTATAACTTTTAATCCCAGGCACCTCAATATCACTGGTGTTAATTTAGTAAACACAAGTGATCTTTTATACTACACACAAAAGGCTTATACTATGCTTGTTAATGCAATAATTTAAGGAAAAGTGTCTCCACATCTCAACATAAAATATTAACATCCCCTGCATTTCCAATTTTCACATAAAAATTAAGTGAGCTCTATAATAAAAAACCTTAAAGCTTGTACACTTTTGTTTTACACATACGTGACTGTTTTGAAGGTGATGGTTCCAGAGTTGTAACAGATGACGTTTCCTCAGTACTCTTTGTGTCAGACTGCAACAGCTCGGACCTCACATTGACAGAAGGCTTCAACGATGAACAGCACGGAGTTTGACCAGAGACCATCCCAGTAACTCCTCCATCTTGACACTCATAATGAAAAACCAGCTGTGAGTGAAGGTTGTCTTTCTCAACGTGCTCCATAATTTTATGGTTGTGTGATTCAATGCTGTCAGACGTCTCCTCAGCCTCTTCTTTAATGCCTGCAGTCACCAGTTCACAAACCTCATTCTTAATGTATACACCATCCTGCTCAGGGTGGACAAACTCCCATTCACACTCCTCCTTTTTAATATTTATAGTTGCTACCTCCATGGCATTTATATTAACCTCACACGTCTCCTCTTTCACATCCATCATGACTTTACAGTAAATGGCAGCAGCTTCACCCTTGCTGTTGAAAGAACAGAATTTAATTCAATAAACACTATACCATTTAGATCTAAAGACATTTCAATTTCTTTTGATAACACCATCTAAAGTTCTCTCAACTTCAACTTGGATAATTTATAGAGAGATTATAGTGTAGCATACTAACAACAACTCGATTATTCTTCAAATCAAAAGAAGTGTAGAATGAAGGCCCAAAAGGGATGAGGAGAAGAACCACCTCACACAGTTGTAGGCTGCCAGAATTCACTAACTGACTTTAACGTATTTCACTTAAAAAGTAAAAATGCTGTATGAAAGGTCACCTGACTTCCTGTATTGAGTGAAACGTGCCCATTTCAGTGTACCTCAAGTTACATTACACTTCTATGAAAACTTAGTGGAAAGAAAAGTAGTAGCAGCACGTCTTGTGTTTAATCAGCTAAGATTGGTGCGTGTCTCTCCACTGGCTCCCTGTAACCCAATAGAGTCTGGCTGCATAACTCCCTCCAGCAGCAGACCCCTTGGACACTGTGAGGTGGAAATGGAAAAGGTGTGGAAAGCCTTTCTTGTGTCTGAGGTGGAAGCGAAGTACAAGTTTAACACCCTCAAGCTCCATTTCTTCTTTGTTATTCGGTTTCGCTGCCTGGTCTTTTCTAGAACACATGTCTAGAAAATATTTATTCTCAAATTGAATAAGGTGCGGTTTCAATTGTAACTTTGTCTGACTGCACTATTAACTTACGTATATTAAACTGTGCCATCACTTAACAAGAAACAATCACAGTATATTTCACATAAATGTAATTAATACGTGACCTCAAAGGCCATTCAAATTTTATTTTTAGGTTATGCTTATCAAACATTTGTAGAAAGTGTGTATGCCATTGTTTCTTATAAGTTTAGTTGCAGCATTTGCTGATTATTTATAGAACGTGTGTCACCAAAATATTAAAACATTAGAATATTAGAACACTCTAGACGAAAACAGGCCACTCAGCCCAACAAAGCTCGCCAGTCCTATCCACTTATTTCTTCCAATAAAACATCAAGTCGAGTTTTGAAAATCCCCAGCGTCTTACTGTCTACCACTCTACTTGGTAGCTTATTCCAAGAGTCTATCGTATTGTGTAAAGAAAAACTTCCTAATGTTTGTGTTAAATTTACCCTTTATTAAGTTTAAAAACTTTGTCCCTGTGTTCTTGATAAACTCATTTTAAAATAACAGTCTCGATCCACTGGACTAATTCCCTTCATAATTTTAAACACTTCAATCATGTCTACTCTTAATCTTCTTTTCCTTAAACTGTAAAGGCTCAGCTCTTTTAATCTTTCCTCATAACTCATCCTCTGTAGCCCCTGAATCAGCCTAGTCACTCTTCTCTGGACCTTTTCTAGTGCTGCGATGTCCTTTTTGTAGCCTGGAGACCCAAACTGCACCCAGGACTCCACATGAGGCCTCACCAGTGTGCTATAAAGCTTGAGCAGAACCTCCTGTGACTTGTACTCCACACATCAGGGCGCTATATAACCTGACATTCTGTTAGCCTTCTTAATGGCTTCTGCACACTGTCTGGAAGTCGATAGCTTAGAGTCCACTATGACTCCTAAATCCTTCTCATAAGGTGTCCTCTCGATTTTCCGACTTCCCATTGTGTATTCAAACCTAACATTTTTACTTCCTATGTGTAATACTTTACATTTACTGACATTAAATTTCATCTGCCACAAATCTGCCCAAGCCTGTATGCTGTCCAAGTCCTTCTGTAATGATATAACGGATTCTAAATTATCTGCTAATCCACTTATCTTGGTATTATCTGCAAACTTAACCAGCTTGTTACTATTATATATTCCTAAAAATGATAATAAAAATGAACTGTTGTAGTATTTGAATTAAATTGTGGAATCATCTCAAGGAAAGGACTGCAATATACTTGTAATTAACAAAAACAAATGACCTATACGCATATTAAGTTTATGTTAAATAAGTTTCGTTACAGCATTTACTGATCTTTTGTAAATTGCATGTTACATAAACATACGGTCAGCAAGCTTAACATGATTAATATTTTTAGCCAATGTTATCCCCTGAAATTTAAGTATACAGTATGTGTGAAATTGGAGTGGCACAGAGGTACTGCCGTGGCTGCAATGTAACAAAGTGTGGAGTTTGAATGCTTTCTCCCTGTGCGAGTGAGTGCTCCGATTTCTTTCCAGAATCTATATAGGTTTTAAAGACACAAAGAGGCACCATTTAACACACCCATCCATTTGTTTCCTCAACCCAGTTATGTAGAGCTGGGTTGGGGTGAAGCGGGTGCTTATTCCAGTAAGAATTGGGCACAAGGCCACCTGTGGTGTGACAATGTAGAAGAAGAATGTTCTCCTCAGCACCATGTATTTTGTGTGTTTAGTAAATTAGAATTTTTATAATAACTATTTCTGTAACTTGCCAGTGAGAGACGCTTTGGCTTATGAACTAACAAAAATATGTTATTCCAGGGTTCAGGAGAAATAGTGTCCACATGAATAAAATCTAAGCTGTTTGTTTTCCCCTTCTCAGAGTGAATGTTTCAAGGACAAGGTCACAAGGCTGCAGACAGCACATGTAGTTTATGCAAAGGCGTCTCTCCTGTGCTTAGCTTTGAAAACACAGATAATGCTTAGCTCAACAGACATATTGTTTAACTTTACTGTTTTGATAAGGATGTTCTTTCTGTCTTGTTAATCATGAAATGCTGAATTATAAAACCCCTCCTAATTTTTTTCTCGGGGTTTCAATTGAGCTTTGCGGTAATAAGTTATGCTCTTTTGAATCTCTACTTACTGTGACTCCGAATGAAATAATAAAGAGAACTAAAGAAATATTATCTGCCAGCTTTTCAGTGTGCCTTTTTCGTCCACAACACACATACATCAGGGTCAGTTTAGTACTGTATCTCCAGTCCACCTAACCTGTACGCCTTAAGACCGTGGAGCAAAATCAGAACACCTGGAGGAAACCCACAGACACAGGGAGAAAGCATGCAAGCTCCATGCAGGGGGTACTTGCAACCTGAACTCTCGTCCTGTGTTACAGTGCAGCAGCGCTACCACTGGGCCACCCAATTTAGCACATACTGTATACCATAACATGAAGATGTTATGCTTACAATCTTACCTTCTTAATTTTGTCAATTTAATATATTTGTAACATGTGATCTAAAAAAAGATAGGTAAATGCTGCAACTAAACCTAATTGCAAAAATGAATGTTGTAAAAAACGAATGACTCTTATGTTAATACATGGTGATAATTTCTGTGAGACGATGCCACTATTTAAAACACATACTATAATAGTTGATTCAAATACTGGTACAGTTAAAAAGTTTTACTGAAATTCTGGTGATATGTATACCACAAAGGAGCAGCAAATGCTGTAACTAAACCGAACATGTGAAATTAGGCATTGTATAATATGCCTAGAAAATCTATACAGTAGAATGCCAAAAATGGGACGTCAAAGTATAAAAGGATTAAAATTTCAAATATTTCCGAGGCATTCTATGCAATGCCAAAAGGCAAACTGACATGTCATTCTGTATAATGCCTAGGTATTATTTACAATGCCTAGGGAAAGTATATACAGTCATATGAAAAAGTTTGGGAACACCTCTCAGCCTGCATAATAATTGATTCTACTTTCAACAAAAAAGATAGCAGTGGTATGTCTTCCATTTCCTAGGAACATCTGAGTACTGGGGTGTTTTCCGAACAAAAATTTTTAGTGAAGCAGTATTTAGTTGTATGAAATTAAATCAAATGTGAAAAACTGGCTGTGCAAAAATGTGAGTCCCCTTGTAATGTTGCTGATTTGAATGCCTGTCACTGCTCAATGCTGATTACTTGCAACACCAAAATGGTTGGATTAGCTCATTAAGCCTTGAACTTCATAGACAGGTGTATCTAATCATGAGATATAAAGGTTGTACAAAAGTCTGAGCATGCGGTCTGTTGCGTCATCACGCTCACAGGTTATGCGTGAGCATGCACACTATTATTTCTGTATCTGATACACGGAAAACGCTGTACTGCATGTACCCGTATTTATTCAATTGTTTGTTGACTTTGTGTGTGTCTGTTTGATAAACCACACATAAATATTTGTCTGCAAATAAACATTTAGTTCTACAAAGCCATTGCAACTATTCCTTCCTTTGCAACGTTCAACAGTTAGTTGAGATCTTTCTACCTTAATTCTGGTCTGCATCATCCTTCTTATCAAGGATTAGGATTTGGTGCCACAGACACTCACCAGTTTGACGCACGCACTGTTTAACAAAGTGGTCCTTCGAGCCGGATTACTTGTGTGTACCAGCATCCATGGCAGCATCCAGAAAGACAGAGGAGGAGCCACTAACACGTAATCCCCATCAAAGATGGACCCGCCGCGTCCCAGGACATCTGGAGGACTACATACTCGGTTACAATCCCAGGAATGATTATGAAACAGCTGAATTTAGGGAATCCGAGAATACTCAATGGCAATATATGCAGGAACGATGAAGGGTTCTTCATCTGCAGATGGAGGAGCTTCAGGACATGATGGATTCTGCAGCAATCTCTTCTGCCAGGACATTATCTCCAAAAAGACAGTCCACCAATCAACAAGCAGAGACCTTTCCACCTATGAAGTGCCCACAACCACAACTTCGCATTCAGCGTAGCTCCAGCATGCCTTTGCTTGAACTCAGAAGTCCTCATACACAGTTCATTGTCCCTCTCCATGAGTCAGTTGAAGAGTTATCACAATGCCTTCCAAACATGCAGACCCCTCGCAAACAGGTTTCTACAAGTGGTCATCACCAGCCCATCTGGCAGCCATTTCTTCACCAGCCAAAATTTGAGTCTTACTGTATTCCTCCTTCAGCCCCAAGGCAATGGCAACAATTACAGCAACTCGTATATATATATTTATATATAGAATATAGATATATATTCTATACCTCATCTAAAACAGACTTATGTGCCTCTGTCCTCCACGCAGTATCCAGAACAAGTATGGGAGCCTCCACAAGGACAAGGACAAGGACAAGTTAAGGCATTTAATCAGCCGGTACTGGATACTAATTTACAAAGCCTAATGCAAATGGTTACTGTGTCATCATTTGGCATTCCCAAACTCAATCTCCCAACATTCAGCTCAGGTAAAGAGACTGACTTTATCTTATTGAAAAAAGGATTAGACAGCCTTCTAGGACCACATCCTCATCTTACAGAAGACTACAAATATCAGGTGTTGCTTGATCACCTCAAGTTCCCCTCTGCACTGCAGGTTGCTAAGAGATATTTGCATGATCCTAAACCTTATACCAGTGCTATGCATGCTCTAAAACAGAGATGTGGCCAACCATGGCAATTAATTCAAGCAGAACTGAGTGCCATTTTGAATGCTCCTGTAGTAAGATCAGGGGATGCTAAAGACATTGAGGACTTTGCACTGTCAGTTAATACACTAGTAGGTTTTCTGAGCTCATTAGGTGGTGCTGCTGACATTGAACTTCAGTGTGGATCCCATGTCGATAGACTGCTTACAAAATTGCCACTGAATTATACAGATGCCTTTGCAGAACATTGTGTAACACGGGGCATCATACAGAGTGGAAGTAGTCACACTTATACACTCATTGACTTTGCTGACAGGCTGGAAAGGAAAGCACAGGTACTACAAGTAGCACGGAGAGCAACAGACTTATATCAGGCTTCATCCCAAGGAGCTGAACGTCGTGAAACAAGACTTGCTAAAACACCACCTGTTAAGGCCTCTACAGTTTATCTTAGCAGTGAAAGGAATACCCCCCCCCCCCAGATACAACAGGAACCTGACAGCATTCCTCCAAAGCCAATCAAGAGAGAGCGGTTCAAACCATTCTGTCCTTATTGTAATAATCAAGAGCATTATTTAAATGCTTGCTCAGAGTTTACCAAATTGGACATGGTTCATCGGATACTTTGAAAGCTCAGCCAATGATGAACAAAAATCCAAAGAATTAAGAGGGGTTCCCAAACTTTTTCATATGACTGTAAGTAATATAGACATTTCATGCTTTACATAAAAAGTCACACATTGCTGGTAACATTATATAAAAATATAAAAGAATGTTGCACATGTGTTCTACAAAAGGATCGAGCAACAAAACCTAATAATAAAAAAAAGAAAGGTGCTTATGGGCATTGAACATTTTTTTTTTTTAAACTTGTAAGATGGAACTTCCAAACCTATGTTACTCCCCCTTTCAGCCACAGGCCCCTGAATGACATGACAGACCCTTCCACTGCAACTGTATGCATGTTAAAATCCTACAGAGTACAGTAGATCAGCACCCATGTATATGGATGCTCTCATGAGGTCCTCTGCACAAGAGGTCCCTGTGTCCCTTCTGACCTACCCACATCTACTAGTGAACAGCACCAATTGAACTGTGGACTCCCTCAATGTGTTTAGAAAGCGTTTAAAGACTCTCTTGTACTGCGATTATCAGTCTAACTCTACATAAATGTGAATGCTTGACCGACTCCAATCCATTTAATGTCCTCATAGTGAGAGACTGAGGAAAGTACAGTGGAGGTTATCAAGGAGTCTGCTGCTGCATAAAAGGGCCCTCATCCTGCATAGACTGGAAGACCTAAATAGAACTCTCTTAGGTTAGTGGGAAAGAGATGTCTTAAACAAAACTAAAAAATTAAAATTAAATAGACTCTCCAAGGAAGGTTTACAGTTTAGTTTTGGATTTGGCAAGAATGTATTTATTAAAAATAATAAAACGCAGAGGTAGGCCGACTTGAATGAGGCTGGCGCGTGACTGAGGAGGGCCCTGCCCGGCTCTCTACTCCCGATATCACGCTTCCCCTTGGCCTGCAGCCTGTCTCTTGGATTTGCGCAAATAAATCGTTGCCACAACTGAACTATGATTCCTAGTGCGATGAGAGAAGTCTCAAAATCAACCGGAATGTTCAATTAAATTATAGAAAAAAACCTGATCAAAATCCGTTAAGTAGTTCTCTCGTGAAAAGCGGACAGACATACAGATGTTGGATTTCCTGTTTAGTTACTACCTATTTTGTTGAAAAGCTGAAATTTACCAGGAACTGCATGATGGTACATCAAGGGCAGAAGGCATCCACAAAGAAAAGAAATTTTGATATATCGTTATTTCAGGGGTAACCCCCATCCCCAAAACAGAAAAAAATATCACAGATTCTCAAAATTGCTTTGACTGACTTGACTGAAATTGCTGAAGTTATAGAAAAAAAGATTAGCTGAGAGTGATTTTTATTTGTCAATATTTCATACTATTACGTTAAAGTAGGCAGTTATGTTAATATACACTTTACGTATATTAATGGACACAGCAGAAGCAATTGAAGGATAACACAGACAGCTACACTAACTAGTAGGGTGGATGGAAGGGGCAGTGCCCTTGACAACAGAAAAAATGACGTGATCAATGTTTGGTGCATACAGTCAGGTGTGAAATCAAAGGAGAAAGTTCAGCGAGGCTCAAGTAAAATACAAAGCTCAGTTGGTTCACAAGCGCACTATAAAGTTCCAGTGAGGGTGCCAGACGCTGTGCCCATAAATGTAGGTGATGCTTCATCAGAACCAAAAAACTGGAGGTGAGCATCAGTAGGATTTGCGGCCCAACAGCCAAGTCACCTGAACTATTCTCTAACATTTCAGTAATTATTTACCACTCTGATACTGATCTTTCTGATCATAAAATAGGTCAGTACAGTAGCAAATGATGAGAAGAATTCATAATTAATTATAGAATTATGGTATTTGAGGGTTCCTCTAGAGTGCCTTTTTCTCTTGCACGATTTGGCTCAAAAACTAATCAGCACATTGTCATCTCTTAACAGGTTTAAATTTCAAGTTTGGTGTTTTTCCACCCGGCCATTTTAGCTTCAGACCATCCTAAAGAAACTGTGACATACAGACACACTCACAACCCCATCATTAAAATTTTGGACAAATCTAAAGGTTTCGCTACTGCCCCATAGACAACAGGTTATGGTGGGGGTGGGCGCAAAACAAAAAGCAAAGCAGAGAAAAACAGAGGTGGAAGTGGCACCCCAAGATCCAAGACAAGCCTGGAGGAGCGCTGATATTTTAAACATAGCAGGTCCTGCCCAAGCTACTCCATTTTAATATATATTTGCAGCTATAAACTTTGAAAATGGCCCCCACCCCACCTTCCGAAATCCTTTACATTTACATGCATGTCTGCTTACATTGAACAGGGTCGTCCCAGGCTTTCCAAATCCTTCACATGTATAATCACATCTGCAGTCTTTGAAGAGGAGTCACATACAAAAGGCAAAAAACATGAAAAAAAAAATACTTCAGTCAATGACATAAATGAAAGAAAATCATAAACATCTAAAAATGACAATATATTCTTATATTTCACGTTATTCTTATTGATTACTCATTTTAGTTCAACAAAATTCACTTTTCCTGTGAAATTGTGTTTTGCAATGACCATCAACAAAAGCCAAGACACCAGGAAAAGCAGAAATTGATGTACGGCAGAAATGTTCTACTCATGGCCAGTTGTGCATATGCATATTCATTCAGATGTTTCAGATTAAGATACATACTGAAATCTGTATCTCCTGTGGCTCTTCGTTATCATCTCACTTAACAGCACTCCTACTGACAAACTGTTCACTTCAAATGAATATTTTGCAGTTCCCATTTTCAAAAATCCATCCATCCATTTTCTTCTGCTTATCTGAGGTCGGGTCACGGGAGCAGCAGCTTGAGCAGAGATGCCCAGACTTCCCTCTCCCCGGCCACTTCTTCTAGGTCTTCTGGGAGAATCCCAAGGCGTTCCCAGGCCAGCTGGGAGACATAGTCCCTCCAGCGTGTCCTGGGTCTTCCCCGGAACACCTCACCAGGGAGGCGTCCAGGAGGCATCCTGATCAGATGCCCGAGCCACCTCATCTGACTCCTCCTGATGCGGAGGAGCAGCGGCTCTACTCTGAGCCCCTTCCAGATGACTGAGCTTCTCACCCTATCTTTAAGGGAAAGCCCAGACACCCTGCAGAGGAAACTCATTTCAGCCGCTTGTGTTTGCGATCTCGTTCTTTCTGTCACTACCCATAGCTCATGACCATAGGTGAGCGTAGGAACATAGATCGACTGGTAAATTGAGAGCTTTGCCTTACGGCTCAGCTCCTTTTTCACCACGAAGGACCGACGCAGAGCCCACATCACTGCGGACGCCGCACCGATCCGCCTGTCGATCTCACGCCCCATTCTTCCATCACTCATAAACAAGACCTGGAGATACTTGAACTCCTCCACTTGGGGCAGGATCTCGCCTCCCACCCTGAAAGGGCACTCCACCCTTTTCCAGCTGAGGACCATGGTCTCGGATTTGGAGGTGCTGATTTCCATCCCAGCCACTTCACACTCAGCTGCAACCCAATCCAGAGAGAAAATATAGCTGTCAATTCTTTCAAGCTTACATCCTACATGATTATCGTAACGCCTAACAACAGAGAGCACACACAGCATCATGAGACAATGAATCATTCACGATTGGTATTAGACGGCATTAATGGACAGATGCCAATCTATAATCTGATCCTACAGAAAAGCTTTTCCCTTGCATTAGGTTAAATTGTCTGAAAAATAAACATTAACCTGTTTTAAAAATCAAACACTGTTCTCTCTGCACACGCAGCACACATTAATATGCCTAACAGCGTGTTTTTAGTAGACATTTCGACTGTAGACAGCTCATCATAAAGAGAAGCTTGCTCTCTGTTAGTCCAGATTATTGAGAGCGCCTCTGATTTTTGTATTTCAAAATCATCGCCCTTACTTTGAGCGCCACCTTAATGAGGTGTTGGATTGGTTTATAAAAGTGACCCTCAGTGAGCCATCTAATTCTTCCCACCCAGTTTTAAGCAAAATTCACTCCTTGTTGTCTCTAGATGTATATATTATACACCTGGCTTCAGCGAGGCTATCACTGATGTAATATAATTGTAACGGATTGTTTGATGGACACCTTTATCCAAGGCAACACACAACATCTGAGATACAATCAGTTACATTTGCTTTTTTCACAAACACAGGCAGGTGAAGTGACTCGCTCATGGTCACACAGTGTCCCTACCAGGCTTTGAACCCACTGCCTCAGGATTGTGGAGAATACATCTTCAGAAGAAAACATGCAGAGTTTCTAGGTTTGCAGTCAGAATAAGCCTTACTGCACAGCATGTAAAATCAGAACATTGCACATAACACTTGTCTCAGTTCATGAAGTGAGCGCAGTAGTCTAGTTCATATTTATTTCAGCTCTAATAAAAAAATCTCTGATTCATACATTTTTCTTTTTCATCCAATTTACATGTTATCTTCGTAATAATGGCCTCATTCTATACCTTTATCCAGAACATTTGCCTAATAATCATAAATCCTTTCATAACAATCATTGCAACTTGAAGGTTGTACTTGCCACTAGGCCCGGAGATGACCATCACCTAAACACCTTTTACATTCCTAATCTTGAGCTAATAAAAATTGGTGGCCCTTTAAATTAATTAATCATCATCTATAAACTGGGATCAGGATGACCCACATATGAGAAAATGAACTGCTCAATTAATAATCACTTGTTGCACCAGCATTCCACGGTTAAAATCATAAGCAGCTATGTTGGCAGGTAACAACGCACAGCTTCACTGATAAGGTTTGGGCTGTGGATGGCCTGGAAGAGACAAGCATATTGCTCCCTGACCACTTAGAATTGAAAAGTACAAGCATTTAATGATCAGCTCTTACACTCTTATAGAGCCCAAAGCCAGCTAGTACAACACCCTTTGCCTTAATTAATCATCCAAGGAACTGAAATTCTTGAAATATAAATTTAAAGGCTATTGTAAAATATATACCTACATACATACATACATACATATACAGATACATATTTATGCACATACATACATATATATGCAAATATGGAAGCTTGCTTGGTTTCCTTAAGATCCAGGCATCAGTGAACTTGTTTAG
>NC_041394.2:337398954-337468954 GCF_900747795.2 Erpetoichthys calabaricus
ACTCCTGTCAGTTGAAGGCCACAGCAGCTGTGTTTCCAAAAAACACAGTGTCCTTGATTCACAGAGGCTTGAAAGATAACAAATTGGAAAGACAGGCAGGCACTGAAAAATACCGGGAACTTATGCTAAAGTAAAATGTGGCTTTAAAGCTGCTTCAAGCATAAGATTTTAATAGCCAATAGCTCCAAAATTAATAATAAGGCACATAGATCCTTAATCGAAATTCTCAGTACTACTGTAGGTCAAAAGTCTTAAAAACTACATTGCCTAACAATAAAATCAGACATTGATTCAAACAAGAAAAAAATAATTAAAAAAAACACTACAAATATTGTATGCATAAAAGCACTTCGTTAGTTACATGGTACTTCTGATACACCCGATCAACCAACAGCACTATAAGTGCGCCCCATTACCTTAAAACGTTTCGCTGATCAACCCGGGTGACACGGGTAGTGCGACCATTAAACACCTTGCTGACTTTTGTTCTGTTTTAACAGATAGGAATGACTTTTTTGCGGTATTGTTTTCCGATGTGGGTAGGAGAAACAGGTAGTGTGTGTTTATTTCTGTTTGGTGGATTATCCGTGTTTGGTAGTGTACAACAGCCGCACTGCCGTACTGTTCTTATGAGTATAAATGTGTTACTCTATTAAAGAAAAAAACAGAAACCAAAGCGCTGTTTCTGTATTAAATCGCCACCCCTGCGAGTTCAAATCGTTCAGCGATTCCACATAGACAGTGACTGAAGGAATATTCGGCAACATATGACAAATAATCGTTAGCGGGGATGTGTTTGAGCACCTTTAAAGTCTCGACAACATGGATTGAAGTTAACAGCAGGGAGACCAATAAATTAAGAACACACAGGGAGCATTTGGTCGAGCAAAGTCTGTATGACAAAGTGGGTGCCTTAAATGGCAGCAGAAACTGTAACGGGAACCAATTAAAATCTCTTAACCATAAAGTGAAAACCTCGAATTCGGATCACTTATAACTTCTACCTCAGGGTGATATGATATTTATTAAAGCCCTCTCACCTCATATCAAGTGCTCACATTCTCTGTTACCACATGCCGTTTGCTGTCCTCCAAGTAGATACTGTATTGCTAGTGATGGGCCGCTCGATACTCAGGTTTAAACACTGTGTCTAGCTTTCGAAGCGCTGAAGTTCAAAGCACTGCTTCGGGGCTTGTTTCAAATGCTCCCATCACGTGATTTTGAGTCGCGCTAGCGTAATGACGTCATTGATATCTGCGCAGTCAGCAGTCGATTTGGTCACTCCCTCGTTCGCTGAAGTGCTTTGGCTCAAAGCGAAAAAGCAGTTGTTTCCGCTACAACGATAAGGTGCGCTAACGCCAGTTCAAATCCAATATGGGGCTCATATGTGTTAAAATAAGGATTTTGTATAAAACAGTTAAGTAGTACTTGTCTGAAAGTTAACAAATATATTTTGGAGACATTATGAACGATTTAGATGGGGCACCTTTTTCCTTGGTGTGGAATCTTGTCCACCTAGAATCTGTAACAAATTAATGAGCATATTTTGCGTTGCGTCTTGTTACCCAAAGCATCAACACTCAGTTTCATTCAAGGCTTTACCGTCCTTCCTTTCATAGACATAACATAAGACACACATTTCCTCTACATACGTGTCCAATAATAATAGTAAACTGGCAGGAACGAGAAAAACAACAAGATGGGAATATTCATGACAAGATCCTCGGCATCAAGGTGAGAATGTGCCTTGTCACCCACTACGTGAGCTCGTCTGCCACCCCTCAGTTGCACTGGCACACGTTACACTCGGGGGCAAATGCAATGGAGAATACCGACAATGTACACCTTCAGAAGTGGAATAAATCGAAATTTATTAATCCCATGGGGAAATTCACATTCTCCAGCAGCAGCATACTGATACAAAAAAAAAAAAAAATTAAAGATTGATAAAAATGCAGGTATAACAGACAATAACTTTGTATAATGTTAACATTACCCCCCCCCCCCCCCCCCCCCCACCCCCACCCCGGTTGGAATTGAAGAATCGAATAGTTTGGGGGAGGAACGATTAAACAAACCTCCTATGAAGAAAAACAATTTTGGACGGCGTTTTCCCTTGCCCGGACGCGGGTCACCGGGGCCCCACTCTGGAGCCAGGCCTGGAGGTGGGGCTCGATGGCGAGCGCCTGGTGGCCGGGCCTGCACCCATGGGGCTCGGCCGGGCACAGCCCGAAGAGGCAACGTGGGTCCCCCTTCCCATGGGCTCACCACCTATGGGAGGGGCCAAGGAGGTCGGGTGCAGTGTAAGTTGGGTGGTGGCCGAAGGCGGGGACCTTGGCGGTCCGATCCTCGGCTACAGAAGCTGGCTCTTGGGACGTGGAATGTCACCTCTCTGAAGGGGAAGGAGCCTGAGCTAGTGCGCGAAGTTGACAGGTTCCAGCTAGATATAGTCGGACTCACCTCGACGCACAGCTTGGACTCTGGAATCAATCTCCTTGAGAGGGGCTGGACTCTGTACCACTCTGGAGTTGCCCCCGGTGAGAGGCGCCGAGCAGGTGTGGGTATACTTATTGCCCCCCAACTTGGAGCCTGTACATTGGGGTTTACCCCGGTGGGCGAGAGGGTAGCCTCTCTTCGCCTTCGGGTGGGGGTACGGGTCCTAACTGTTGTTTGTGCATATGCACCAAACAGCAGTTTGGAGTACCCACCCTTTTTGGAGTCCCTGGAGGGGGTGCTAGAGGGCATACCTTCTGGGGACTCCCTTGTTCTGCTGGGAGACTTCAATGCTCACGTGGGCAATGACAGTGAGACCTGGAAGGGCGTGATTGGGAGGAATGGCCCCCCCGATCTGAACCCGACCGGTGTTTTGTTATTGGACTTCTGTGCTCGTCACGGATTGTCCATAACGAACACCATGTTCAAGCATAGGGGTGTTCATATGTGCACTTGGCACCAGGACACCCTAGGCCTCAGTTCGATGATCGACTTTGTGGTCGTGTTGTCGGACTTGCGGCCACATGTCTTGGACACTCGGGTGAAGAGAGGGGCGGAGCTGTCAACTGATCACCACCTGGTGGTGAGTTGGCTTCGATGGTGGGGGAGGATGCCGGTCAGGCGTGATAGGCCCAAACGTGTTGTGAGGGTCTGCTGGGAATGTCTGGCAGAGCCCCCTGTCAGAAGTAGCTTCAACTCCCACCTCCGGCAGAACTTCGACCACATCCCGAGGGAGGTGGGGGACATTGAGTCCGAATGGGCCATGTTCCGTGCCTCTATTGTTGAGGCAGCTGACCGGAGCTGTGGCCGTAAGGTGGTCGGTGCCTGTTGTGGCAGCAATCCCCGAACCCATTGGTGGACACCAGCGGTGAGGGATGCCGTTAAGATGAAGAAGGAGTCCTACCGGTCCCTTTTGTCCTGTGGGACCCTGGAGGCAGCTGATAGGTACCGGCAGGCCAAGCGGAATACGGCTTTGGTGGTTGCTGAGGCAAAAACTCGGGCGTGGGAGGAGTTTGGGGAGGCCATGGAGAACGACTTTCGGACGGCTTCGAGGAGATTCTGGTCCACCATCCGGCGTCTCAGGAAGGGGAAGCAGTGCAGTGTCAACACTGTATATGGTGGGGATGGTGCGCTGCTGACCTCGACTCGGGACGTTGTGGGTCGGTGGGGGGGAGTACTTCGAAGACCTCCTCAATCCCATTAACATGCCTTCCAATGAGGAAGCAGAGCCTGGGGACTCAGAGGTGGGCTCCCCCATCTCTGGGACTGAGGTCACCGAGGTGGTCAAAAAAACTCCTTGGTGGCAGGGCCCCGGGGGTGGATGAGATACGCCCGGAGTTCCTCAAGGCTCTGGATGTTGTAGGACTGTCTTGGCTGACACGCCTCTGCAACATCGCATGGACATCAGGGACAGTGCCTCTGGATTGGCAGACCGGGGTGGTGGTCCCCCTCTTTAAGAAGGGGGATTGGAGGGTGTGTTCCAACTACAGAGGGATCACACTCCTCAGCCTCCCTGAAAAAGTCTATTCAGGGGTCCTGGAGAGGAGGGTCCATCGGATAGTCGAGCCTCAGATTCAGGAGGAACAGTGTGGTTTTCGTCCTGGTCGCGGAACAGTGGACCAGCTCTATACCCTTAGCAGGGTCCTGGAGGGTGCATGGGAGTTTGCCCAACCAGTCTACATGTGTTTTGTGGACTTGGAAAAGGCATTCGACCGTGTCCCTCGGGGAATCCTGTGGGGGTACTCCGAGAGTATGGGGTACCGGCCCCCCTGATAAGGGCTGTTCGGTCCCTGTATAATCGGTGCCAGAGCTTGGTCCGCATTGCCGGCAGTAAGTCGAACCCATTTCCAGTGAGAGTTGAACTCCGCCAGGGCTGCCCTTTGTCACCGATTCTGTTCATAACATTTATGGACAGAATTTCTAGGCGCAGCCAGGGTGTTGAGGGGGTCCGGCTTGGTGGACTCAGGATTGGGTCACTGCTTTTTGCAGATGATGTTGTCCTGTTTGCTTCATCAGGCCGTGATCTTCAGCTCTCTCTGGATCGGTTCGCAGCGGAGTGTGAAGCGGCTGGGATGAGAATCAGCACCTCCAAATCCGAGACCATGGTCCTCAGCCGGAAAAGGGTGGAGTGCCCTCTTAGGGTTGGTAGCGAGATCCTGCCCCAAGTGGAGGAGTTCAAGTATCTCGGGGTCTTGTTCACGAGTGAGGGAAGAATGGAGCGTGAGATCGACAGGCGGATCGGTGCGGCATCCGCAGTAATGCGGGCGCTGCATCGGTCTGTCGTGGTGAAAAAGGAGCTGAGCCGCAAGGCGAAGCTCTCAATTTACCAGTCGATCTATGTTCCTACCCTCACCTATGCTCATGAACTATGGGTAGTGACCGAAAGAACGAGATCGAGAATACAAGCGGCTGAAATGAGTTTCCTCCGCAGGGTGTCTGGGCTTTCCCTTAAAGATAGGGTGAGAAGCTCAGTCATCCGGGAGGGGCTCAGAGTAGAGCCGCTGCTCCTCCGCATCGAGAGGAGTCAGATGAGGTGGCTCGGGCATTTGATCAGGATGCCTCCTGGACGCCTCCCTGGTGAGGTGTTCCGTGCACGTCTAACCGGGAGGATGCCCCGGGGAAGACCCAGGACACGCTGGAGGGACTATGTCTCTTGACTGGCCTGGGAAAGCCTTGGGATTCTCCCAGAAGAGCTAGAAGAAGTGGCCGGGGAGAGGGAAGTCTCGGCATCTCTGCTCAAGCTGCTGCCCCCGCGACCCGACCTCGGATAAGCGGAAGAGGATGGATGGATGGATGGACGATCTTCTCAGTCTGTCAGTGGAGCAGGACAGTGACAGCAGTCTGTCACTGAAGCTGCTCCTCTGTCTGGAGATGATACTGTTTAGTGGATGCAGTGGATTCTCCATAATTGATAGGAGCCTGCTTAGCGCCTGTCGCTCTGCCACAGATGTTAAACTGTCCAGCTCCATGCCAGCAGTAGAGCCTTCCTTCCTCACCAGTTTGTTCAGGCGTGAGGCGTCTTTCTTCTTAATGCTGCCTCCCCAGCACACCACCGCGTAGAAGAGGGCGCTCACCCCAACCGTCTGATAGAACATCTGCAGCATCTTATTGCAGATGTTGAAGGACGCCAGCCTTCTAACGAAGTTTAACCGGCTCTGTCCTTTCTTACACAGAGCATCAGTATTGGCAGTCCAGTCTAATTTATCATCCAGCTGCACTCCCAGGTATTTATAGGTCTACACGCTCTGCACACAGTCACCTTTGATGATCACTGGGTCTATGAGGGGTCTGGGCCTCCTAAAATCCACCACCAGCTCCTTGGTTTTGCTGGTGTTCAGGTGTAAGTGGCTTGAGTCGCACCATTTAACAAAGTCCTTGATTAGGTTCCTATACTCCTCCTCCTGCCCACGATAACAGTGTCATCAGCGAACTTTTGCATGTGGCAGGACTCTGAGTTGTATTGGAAGTCCGATGTATATAGGCTGAACAGGACCAGAGAAAGTTCAGTCCCCTGTGGCGCTCCTGTGTTGCTGACCACAATGTCAGATGTGCAGTTCCCAAGACGCACATACTGAGGTCTGTCTTTAAGATAGTCCACGATCCATGCCACCAGGTATGAATCTACTCCCATCTCTGTCAGCTTGTCCCTAAGGAGCAGAGGTTGGATTGTGTTGAAGGCGCTAGAGAAGTCCAGAAACATAATTCTTACAGCACCACTGCCTCTGTCCAAGTGGGAGAGGGATCGATGTAGCATATAGATGATGGCATCCTCCTCTCCCACCTTCTCCTGATATGCAAACTGCAGAGGGTCAAGGGCGTGTTGAACCTGTGGCCTCAGGTGGTGAAGCAGCAGCCTCTCCATGGTCTTCATCACATGTGATGTCAGAGCAACAGGCCGGAAGTCATTCAGCTCACTAGGACGTGATAGCTTTGGGACTGGGGTGATGCAAGATGTTTTCCAAACCCTCGGGACTCTCCCCTGTTCCAGGCTCAGGTTGAAGATGCGCTGTAGAGGACCCCCCAGCTCCGATGCACAGACCTTCAGCAGTCATGGCGATACTCCATCTGGACCCGCTGCTTTGTTGGCACGAAGTCTCCTCAGCTCTCTTCTCACCTGCGCTGTTGTAATTATGGGTGGGGATGTCTCTCCTATGCTGGTATCAGCAGAAGGATGGGTGGAGGGTGCAGTACTCCAAGGTGAGAGTGAGAGTGGGTTAGGGTGGTCAAACCTGTTGAAGAAGTTGTTCATTTGGTTTGCTCTCTTCACATCTCTCTCGATGGTGGCACCTCGCTTTGAGCTGCAGCCAGTGATGATCTTCATCCCATCCCACACTTCCTTCATGCTGTTATTCTGCAACTTCTGCTCCAGATTTCTCCTGTACTGCTCCTTCGCCGCCCTGATCTGGACTCGGACTTCCTTCTGCACACGCTTGAGCTCATGCTGATCACCGCTTTTAAAAGCCCTTTTCTTCTGTTTCAAAAGGCCCTTGATGTCATTTGTAATCCATGGCTTGTTGTTAGCATAGCAGCGTACAGTTCTTACTGGAACTACAATGTCCATACAGAAGTTGATGTAGTCGGTAGTGCAGTCAACAACCTTCTCAATGTTCTCACTATATGATCCCTGCAGGATATCCCAGTCTGTAGTTCCAAAGTATTCTCTCAGAGCCTTCTCTGCCTCAGAGGACCACTTCCTGAATGATCGTGTGGTTGTAGGTAGGACCCTCACTCTTAGTTTGTAGTGAGGTTGAAGTAGAACCAGGTTATGATCTGCTTTCCCAAGCGCAGGCATCGGGGTGGTGCTGTATGCATCTTTAACGTTTGCATACAGTAAATCAATAGTCTTATTTCCCCGAGTGTTACAGTCCACATACTGGGAGAAGGCAGGTAATGTTTTGTCCAGCATCACATGGTTAAAGTCTCCAGCGATTAGCACAAGCGCCTCAGGGTGCTGCGTTTGTAACTTAGCAAAAGCAGAATGAATGATGTCACTCGCCGTCTCCACGTCCGCCCAAGGAGGGATGTACATAATAACAACAATGACGTGTCCAAACTCTCTGGGCAAGTAATAGGGACGCAGACTTACGGCCAACAGTTCGATGTCCCTGCAGCAAGTCGAGACTTTGATGTTAACATGTCCAGAGTTACACCACCGTGTATTAACATAGAGAGCGAGTCCTCCTCCTTTGTGCTTCCCACAGGTACTTGCGTCTCTGTCTGCTCTAACTGTGCTAAACCCAGGTAGCTCCACGTTAGCATCTGGGATGGTGGTAGTTAGCCACGTTTCGCAGAAACACAACAAACTGCATTCTCTGTAGGTTCTGACATTTTTCACCAGCGCAGCCAATTTGTCGATCTTATTTGAGATTGAGTTCACATTTCCCAGAATCACAGAAGGCACCGAGGGCTTAAAACGCCACTTTCTCGCATGCAGCTTCATTTTTAGCTTAGTGCTGGCTCTTCTGCCACGATACCGCCTTCTTACCTCGTCGGGTAAATAGGGAACCACAATGGCACTGGCATTTGTTCTTAGCGCTCTAAGTTGAGTACTTGAATAGACGAGTCTCGGCGTGTAAAAATCAATGCCTACGTTGTAAAAGTAAGTGTGTCCAGGGAACGAATCCACATAAAATAAAGTGATAGGAGTGATCAATAAAAAAGAGAAAAATAAAAGTAGAAAAATAAAGTCGTACACGGAGCTGCTGAAAAGGCTGCCACTCTCGGCAGCGCCTGAGTCATCTATGATATATAAATAAATAAGTAGAACATTTCAGATAAACTATTAATTTTGTTAATCATAAACAATGCAACATAACTATTATATGTGTTGTTACTTTTTATTTATTCTCACCAAACGTTACATATCTACATGGGAAATGAATATGGGTAATATGTTTATAATCATTCTCACTAAAATACACTGTCAAAATATATTAATGAGCAAACTGAGACACATTGGTCTTACTGAGACACAGTTGCAATACCATTGAGCCACCTAATCAGGATAATTAATGAGCACCACACAACTGAACTACTACTACTGTTCTTACTCCGGCGGATGTGGAAATATGTTGCTTGACATATACACGTTAAATTGGTTTAATTGACACAAGATTATCATTGTTGTATTCTCCTAATGAAGATGAAAAAATTATATTTATAGATGTATACTATATGACGTGCAGTTTTGAACAAAATTAAGCGTTCCATAAAAAGGTTGCATGATTTACCTAATCTTTTTATATATATAAAGTTGATATATGACAATATATCTTTGACACTATGTATCAGACAAAGGAAATCACAGCAATCCACAAAAACAATAATTACTTCTCAGCAACTACGTGAATTGTAGTTTAACTACAAGTGTGTACAGTGATCCCTCGCTATATTGCACTTCGCCTTTTGCGGCTTCACTCTATCGCGGATTTTATATGTAAGCATATTTAAATATATATCGCGGATTTTTTGCTGGTTCGCGGATTTCTGAGGACAATGGGTCTTTTAATTTCTGGTACATGCTTCCTCAGTTGGTTTGCCCAGTTGATTTCATACAAGGGACGCTATTGGCAGATGGCTGAGAAGCTACCCAACTTACTTTTCTCTTTCTCTCTCTCTTGCGCTTTCTCTGATCCTGATGTAGGGGGTGTGAGCAGGGGGGCTGTTCGCACACCTAGACAATACGGACACTCGTCTAAAAATGCTGAAAGATTATCTTCATGTTGCTACCTTCTGTGCAGCTGCTTAGTGAAGCAACATGCTGCACGGTGCTTCGCATACTTAAAAGCTCGAAGGGCACGTATTGATTTTTGCTTGTTTGTTTTCTCTGTCTCTCTCTATCTCTCTCTCTTTCTCTCTCCCTGCTCCTGATGGAGGGGGTGTGAGCTGCCGCCTTCAACAGCTTTGTGCTGCGGTGCTTCGCATACTTAAAAGCTTAAAAGCCAAATAGCCCTTTTGATTTGTTTGTTTTCTCTGTCTTTATGACAGTCTCTGCTCCTGACGCACACTCCTTTGAAAAGGAAGATATGTTTGCATTCTTTTAATTGTGAGACAGAACTGTCATCTCTGTCTTGTCATGGAGCACAGTTTAAACTTTTGAAAAAGAGACAAATGTTTGTTTGCAGTGTTTGAATAACGTTCCTGTCTCTACAACCTCCTGTGTTTCTGCGCAAATCTGTGACCCAAGCATGACAATATAAAAATAACCATATAAACATATGGTTTCTACTTCACGGATTTTCTTATTTCGCGGGTGGCTCTGGAACGCAACCCCCGCGATGGAGGAGGGATTACTGTAATGTCAATACGAATTACAAAATACAACTAGAGAGTTAAGTGTCAGATAGACTCTCAAAATATAGAGGTCAATGCCTTTGACCTCTACTGAATCTTCACAAAGATTCAGTAACCGGTGACCATGTCTGCTTGAGGCTTCGAAGCCTATCATGATCCAATCTCAGTACTACACGTCTGAGGCTTCGGAGCCCTGTCATGATCTCAGTACTACGCATGTCTGAGGCTTCAGAGCCCCGTTCGAAGCTCGTCATGACACAATCTCAGTACTACGCAGGTCTGAGGCTTCGAATCTGCTCGAGGCTTTGAAGCTTCTGTTAACCCAGTGCGCATGTTTGAGGCATCGAAGCCCCGTCATGCTGCAATCTCAGTACTAGGCATGTCTGCTCGAGCCTCGTCATGATGCAATCTCAGTACGCATGTCTGCTCAGTGCTTCTAACCAAGCTTTGACGATTCCAGTGTGCATGTCTGCTTAGTGCTTCGAATCATCATTCATCGAGCTCCAGTTTGAAGTACATATGGCATCAACAGAGTTCAAAAACTCGACAGAATTTCCATTGAAATGAATGTTTGTGGATGATCCATACATGTTAAATGATTGTGCCCGATAATATTTTGTGGCAAAAAATAAAATTATAAATTATACATCATACAAATGCCGACTTGTAGAATGCATAATGCTGCAAAGAAGAGCTTTAGTAATACGGGTGACGACACATCTCTCACTATAATACTCTCATAAATATCCATTCTTCGCCTCATGCAACGTTTTCATGCAACACTGAACGTATGTCATATAGTATTCATCTATATATAATTGTTTTTGTCTTCATTACATACTGTGATGGATGGCCGGCGAAATTTTCCGGCCCTCACCCCCAGGCCACCGGGAGGAGCTCTCCCGACAACATGGATGTACCCCGAATTCCAGCAGGGCCTCATGGACTTTGTAGTTTCTATGCACAACCCTGTTGGATACCTTGGGGAGCACCGGGAGTCGCTGTAGGGAGGTTGTTGGACTCTTATGTGCCCTATAACCTGGAAGTACGTCCCGGTCACATGAACAGGAGAAATGACGTACTTCCAGGTTGAAGAAAAGGACTTTTACCCTGACCCGGAAGTAATAAAGACTTGTGGACTGTTGGGCAGGAACACCTCTGGGTCAGGGGGTATAAAAAGACTCTGGGAAAGCCCAGACACTGAGCTGAGCTGGGAGGAAGGGTGGCGAAGTGTCTAGGAGTGGAGGATTGGTATTGTGATTAGTTGTTGTTATAGAAGAATTGATTATTAGTATTTATATGTGTAGTGTGGAGTGTAGAGTGCTTGGTGCACACTATTATTATTTAATAAATAATAATTATACTTTGACCTCGTGGCTGGCGTTGTACCTGAGGGCTAAAGGGAGCTCTAGCGCCCCCTACTGCTACAATACATACATATATACATACTGTACATACATACATACATACATACATACATCCACTCTGCTGAAAATAGTAGTGGTGCAGCGGTAGTGTTGCTGCTCCATAATAAGGCTTGCTTGGGTTTGGGTCCCTCGTCCACCCATTGTGAATTATCACCCAAAAGAGTCACTTTCTTTTTTTTTTTTTCCATTTAATAGCAAATTCCACCGTGGACCGAGAGCGAGCAAGGCGAGAACACTAGTAAAGATATATCAAATGGAAATGGGCATCTTGTTTTATGTCTATAACAAAAAAAAAAATATTTGAGTGACGATTTCAACTGTTATTGTAGTTATTGATGGCGGGTTTAGCGGTTTAAAATTTTAAGTATTAAATTAATAAGGTGGAATGTGTTCTTAATTTGAGTGTTAGGGGTGGGGGGGAGAGCTACACGGTAAATGTGTTAGTAACTGGGATTGCGTCTCTATAACTGGAAGATTGCTTAGGAATGATACAGACTGGACAACTATATGTTTTAGGAAAAGTTTTATTATTGCACTGTGCTGTGATTAAGACAGCATTTTACTGATCGCCTGTCCGGACCTTGAAGATGTGTTCACTAGTGATGGGAACTCCGGCTCTTTTCAAAGCTTCGGCTCTTTTGGATCGGCTCCCTTTAAAGAGCCGGCTCTTACGGCTCCTGAATGGCTCTTCGTTTAGTATCACTTGGATGCTTATATTTTAGCCTAATTAAGCAATTATGAATGGTTTGTGTATAAGTAATTTCTTATTCATTGTTTTCAGACATTACGTATTTTTATGCATTTTTTCATTACAAAAAATACACAGTTACTGTTGTTTATCATTTTAATAAAAGCTTTAAATGAACAACTTCACACAAAACCACAGCAAACAAATTAAATACAGGCCAAACTCAACAACAACAACACAACACTATGACTCTTTGAATAAAAGTTTTTAGGCCAGGTTGGCATTCAGAAATGCCAGATGCCTCAGCTTAGATGGGCTGATACGATTTCTCCTCTCCATGATTATTTGTCCTGTTTTTGAGAAGACTCTTTTTGAGGGGACCGATGTAGCGACAATGCAAAGTCTTCCTACCATTACCTTAACCAGGCGTTGGTAGACTGCAGCCTTGGCCTCCCACCAGCTCACTGGGTCTTCAGATCTTTGGATGAGGGGCTCCTCAAGATAGGACCTCACCTCCAGCATAGCATCAGCTGTGGGATTTCTCCTTGCAGTGTCTCCTGTTGCTCTTTCGTCAAAGAGCCTCCACACAGCAGAAGCTTGTGGTTCCTGTGAACACGCCCCTGCTCCAATTTCTTCCTCTTGGCCCTCTGATGGAGGAGCAGACAGGCTGCTGGGGTTGCATCTTGCTGCTGCTGCACTTATTCTTTGAAATGCCTAATCCACAGCTCTGTTGTCATTAAATGCTGCCTTTTTTCCAGAGCAGTGGTTTCTGAAAGCACAGTGTTGTACTCCATCCTCAGATATATAGTTATGGAATAATTGTTTGAGACAAAGTTTTTCTGCTAGAGAGAACATACATGGGGTTTAAGGCCTGTACAAAAGTCCTCTGTCCTCCACAATGGAAAATGGTTGAAAGTCGCTAGCTATCATTTTAGCCAGCTCCTCATCGACACTTATTTGTTTGTTTGGCGTCATTTGTTTTGGGATAAATGTGCTTATTTTGGTTTGAACTGAAGACTGTGTTATACCTGCAGTTTTCGGTAAGACAGTGGATGCTGCAGCAGAAGTACTTGGCTCTTTTCCAGGGTCAGTGGATGGCAGGAGAGAGGGCACGCTCTCCTCCAGTTGCACGGATGGGTGGGTGGTTCTTATATGTCTGTGCAGGTTTGTTGTTGACCCTGCTCTAACGGATATTTTCATATTACAAATTCTGCACTTAGCTTTGCAGTCTCCAATATCACTGAAATGCTGCCAGATGCTGCTTCTTTTTGGGCTTTCACTCATTTCTTCACTCTTCTTTTTTTCTTCACGATGCGCTTGCAGTGTCGCTCTGTGTACCTGGCCTGTACCAACACTCACTGTCTTCGGAGCGTCTGCCCCCCTTCCTTCTTTCACATAATGGTACGATCCTAGTCTGATGTGCTGTTCGTGAACGAGCCGGCATTATGAGCCAATGTTCTGTGTGCCCATATAAGTAAAGTCCCGTCCCTACCGAATGGATTTGCAGCAGAGCTGAGCAGGAGCGGCTGAAGCTTCGGCTCTGCTCGATGGGCATCGACTCTTAGAGCCGGCTCGTTCGCGAACGACACATCACTACTGCGAGTCACTACAGATGCTCAAAGGTGATTCATGTAATATGTAATAATTCATGTAATATGAGGATTACATTGTAGTTCCCTTTTAAGACAGCCAATGCTGCAACCCTTTTTTTAATTTCGTCAGTTAATAGTGGTTTACCTGTTGTCAGTTCTATCAATATTAGAAACCAGAAGACAGTAATACTATGACGACATTCACTCCCTGGGTACAGAAGCTCTAAATCTCATGCCCAACAGCCTATTCATAGCTTAACGGTTGGCAAAACATGGCTTATTTGTTGCTGCTCAAAGACGATGAAAATTGTCATATACAGTGTGAAAGGCGCTATATAGATGCCCGACCAGACACAGATGGACACGTTTGGCACACGTAAAAATAAAACACAAATTTATTTTTCTTCAGCTGGAGGCACATCTTCCCCGTGTCCCCCAGCCACAGCACAGTCTCAAAAACACCAACACAATAACCACACTAATTCTTTCTCCACTTTTCACAGACGGCTGCTGCTTGCTTGCTTCCTTCCTTCCTTCCTTCCTGTTGTGTTGTTTGTTTGTTTTGGGTGTTTTTTTTTTTGTTGTTGTTGTCCCAACTCTGGCGCCCTGAGTAGTGGCTGCAGGCTCTTCTTATAGCCCACCCGGAAGTGCTTCAGGTGGTAATTAGCCTGCACCTCCGGGTGTGGCTGCATCGCAGCCCAGACGGGCTCATTAAGTCCTTGCAGCTTCCCCTGGCGGTGGCCACGGAACCCAACAGGGATGATCTTGTGGACGAAGGTTCGAGGCAAACAGCAGGCAGACAGCGGATATAGGGTAAAAAAGCAATTTCTTTATTCTTAGTAAGCAGAGAGAGAGGTTACTGCAGCCCCTGTCAGCTTTGTGTCACTGACAGTTACCAAGCAATAGCCCCCCTTTTGGGGAGGTGAGTTTCCTTTTTATAGAGGGTTACGGTGACAGCTTTATCATGAGGTAAGGTTACACAATACTTTGGGGGAATTTAGCAATATTACAACACATTTGTTCAAAACAACTTAACAAGAAGTGAAAGAACCTATTACTGTTTGTTTAAACAAAAATCACAAGACGTTTGAACTTTAAAAAAGATTAGCAATTTCCCTGAGTACAGACTATAAGTCAGCAGTTTGACAAAATTGTTGCAAGTTTGTTTTTTCGGCTTTGCACACTTATTAATAAACAATAATCTTTAGTTAATTAGTTTAAGTAAGTCATATTAATAATCAATTAATCCATAGCCTATTAATACAATCTAGTAATATACTTATAGTTAAAATGATTATACAGATAATGGTTTCCCTCTTTTAACAATCTTAATGCATTCATATGGTTAACACAAGAACGCTTATACTTGCAAATATATATACATATATATTTTCTTAGCATCAGCTGGTTTGCATAATAATAATATATTTTCCATCCACCCAGATGCACACAGATAGTAATCATCATTTTAGATTTGTTTATCTACGTACAAAAATAGGTCAAAAGGTCCTCAGACCAAGATTCTTTGTTCAACTATTATTTATTATTCCACAATCTCCAAAGTCCCATGCCTGTGGCCCCGAAGCAACCCAGGGGGCCTGCCACCAAGTGTGCAGGGTGACATAGCACGGATCCCATGGCTGCTCCCCTGGATCCAGTGTTGAAGGGGCGTCCTGGCTGGGCATAGGTCCTGGCCGTCCACCACAACAGGAAACGAGCTTTTAGGGTCTTGCAAGATTCTGCCTTTCTCTTCAAAGTCATTTCATGCCTACAGAGACATATCACACTTGAAAAGTCCAAATAAATGCATTATACAAACTATTTACAATATATAAACTGAATGTAGCACCCTGTTGGCCATTTATGGCTTCCAGCACAGTGGCCATTATGATGTACCTGAAGCTTGGCTGAGATATTCCTGAACTGTTCGCCAGTTCCCTCTTAGGTGCCTGTTTCCTGAAAATCGACTGTAGTTTAAACCTGAACATCAACAGTTACAGCCTGATTTCGGCCAGTCTATCTTTCTAATGCCGGATCGAACTCGGGACATATTTCCAAATCATCTCATAAATTGTCATCATCATGGGCAAAAAAATAAAATAAAATAATAATAATAATAATAATAGTAAATGTTGTGAGTCCCTAAAATCTTGTTTCCTTCATATATGACCATTTGCATAGTGTTCCAGCAGCACCAAACAAGCCTTATTGTGTCAAACCATTAGGCATTGAATAGGCTGAAGGGCATGGGATTTAATACAGAAAATGCACTTTGGTTTCTGAATTATCCATCCATCCATCCATTTTCCAACCCACTGAATCTGAACACGGGGTCACAGGGGTCTGCTGGAGCCAACCCCAGCCAACACAGGGTGCAAGGCGAGGCAGCAGCGCTACCACTGTGCCCCGGTTTCTGAATTAGTTTTTCTTTAACAGAGTAAAATGTGAACAGTACAGATATACTCGTAAGAAGAGTATGGCAGTGCGGCTGTTGTACACTACCAAACACGGATAATCCACCAAACAGAAATAAACACACACTACCTGTTTCTCCTACCCACATCGGAAAGTAATACGGCAAAAAAGTCATTCCTATCTGTTAAAACTGAACAAAAGTCAGCAAGGTGTTTAATGGTCGCACTACCTGTGTCACCCAGCTTGACCCGGGAAATGTCTTAAGGTAATGGGGCTCACTGATAGTGCTGTTGGTTAATCTGGTTATCAGAAGTACCATGTAACTAACAAAGTGCTTTTATGCATACCATATTTGTAGTGTTTTTTTATTGTTTTCTTGTTTGAAGCAAGATCTGATTTTATTGGTAGGCAGTGTAGTGGTTAAGGCTTTGGACCTAGCATTGAGAATTTGTATTCAGGATCTGTTTGCCTTATTATTCATTTTAGAGCTATTAGCTATTAAAAACTTACACTTGAAGCAGCTTTAAAAGCCACAGTTGATTTTAGCATAAGGGCCCTGTCTTTTTCAGTGCCTGCCTGTCTTTTCAATTTGTTATGTTTCAAGTCTCTGTGAATCAAGGACATTGTGTTCTCTGTGAAAAAAACAAACTTTGTTTAGGAAACACAGCTGCTGCGGCCTTCAACTGACAGGAGCCTAAACAAGTTCACAGACGTCTGATCTTAAGGAAACCACGCAAGTTTCCACATTAGCATATATATATATATATATATATATATATATATATATATATAGAGTTTAGATATTTTACAATGGCATCTAAATTTATATTTCAAGACTTTTAGTTCCTCAGGTGATTAATTAAGTCAAAGCGTATTGTACTAGTTGGCTTAGGGCTCTATAAGAGTGTAAGAGTTGATCATTAAATGCTTGTACTTTTCCATTCTTCTATGTGGTCAGGGAGCACTATGCTTGTCTCTTCCAGTCCATCCACAGCCCAAACCTTATCAGTGAAGCTGTGTGTTGTTCCCTGCCGGCATAGCTGTCTATGATTTTAACCTTACGAGATGCTGGTGCAACAAGTAAATATTAATTGAGCAGCTCAGTTTCTAATATTTGGGTTATCCTGATCCCAGCTTAATGATGATGATTAATTAATTTAAAGGGCCACCAATTTTTATTAGCTCCAGCTTAGGAATGTGAGGAATGTAAAAGGTGATGGTCATCTCCGGGCCAACTGGCAAGTACAATCTTCGAGTCACAATGATTATTATGAAAAAATTTATGATTACCATATACACTCGCGTTTATGTTCTCCTACGGATAAATCGGGGCTTGATTTTACCATATAATTTCTGGTATTTTATAATGTTGGTCACATAAGTCGAATGCGGGAAACTCATGCTATTGGTCCAAGAGATTATCATATGCTAACGCTCACCTGAGTAAGGAAGCGCACTAGGGCCACGGAGAAGAAAAAAAAATACGGAAACACGTGAAACAACAAATCTGCCTAACAATGACAGTAGATAACAGACGAGGATGCACAACATCCATCATCTGACTGCACATCTAAACAAATGACTAAAGAAATGTAACATTCGTTTCTAATTGGAAATGCAAACATGCTGTGACGAAATAGCCACAGTGTTTTAACACGTTGTATATCCATGGACTACAGTGTTTATCTACACTCTATTTGCTGTTATTTCATATAGTGATGAAATAGAGAAATAACAGAAAAAAACAAAAAAAAACAAATAAATAATAAAATAAAAAAAAAAATAACAGAAAATATCTTAGCCATCAGAGCCATTTCTTAAACATTTGGCACCCAGTAGCTGCGGTGCCCTACATGTGTGCTTGTCTCTCTTCACTCTCTCTGTGCTCACACAGCGTGCAAATTAATAATTAATAAGCATCAGTCATCTTGTGCTACCAAGCTCCTCAATGGATAATAGCAATTCTAGCTTTTTATTTTCTCTCTGTCTTTTGTTGAGTTTCTTTTGCTCTCACCCTGAAACCCCAGTGGTGGCTTAAAATGCACAGACTGGAGAAATTGGGTGCAGGTGTTTTAGGAAGAAGCCTCGTGTGTGTAGCCTTTGCATCTCTGGTTGTTTACTGCTGTTCACAATACACTTTTTGAGGGGTTGATCCAGCTACCCATAAGCCATCAGAAAAGTTTTGCATTGCGTCAGCTTCTATCCATCGTGGTTACCTTGTAATTTTTCAATTACCTTTATTTTTTGATGTAACCATTAGGTTTGGAGTGAAAAATATGCCATGTAGGACACCTGGGAAGGATATCATATTTGGGTCAAAAAAGCCCTGTAAGGTTCAGCATTGAGTCAGAATTTTTAAGGGATAAAGTTAAGACAAAAGAGAGACATTTATTCAAGTTGTAAAGCGCATGCTAGAGCACTTTACTGCATGCAAAATAAGAGAAGCAAAAATTTCAGCAAATTAAACAAATAGATTTATGAAACTGATTGGAATTTAAAAAAAAAAAAAAAAGCAACCGTAGGATTACTGCAGGCCTGAACTTGCAAACCACTGAGATTAATCTTACAGTTTAGAACCAAGACCTGTTGCTTTTTAGGAAAATATAATTTTAGAGCAATTTTTGTGGGATAGCATAGTGAAAGGAATAAATGTTTTCACTATTGCACTTTTTAAAAAACAACGATTAATCAAAACAATAATTGATTGACTAATCAAATGACTAGGAAACCATTTGTTAGTTTCAGCCCTAGTGCAGAATTCTTTTAAAGAATGAAAATGGGTGTTGTGTGAGGATATGTGGGTAGTGAATACAGTGCACTTATATAATAATTAATTATATAATACAATGTTCACTCACTCATCAATAAAAACACTTTTTCCATTTTAGCTAAAAAGCTGCAATTTGGTACGACTGAACATCTAGGGCAGTCTTCTTCTTCTTTTTCTTTCGGCTGCTCCCATTAGGGGTAACCACAGCAGATCATCTTCTTCCATATCTTTCTGTCCTCTGTATCTTGCTCTGTTACACTCATCACCTCCATGTCCTCTCTCACCAAATCCATAAAACTTCACTTAGGCCTTCCTCTTTTCCTCTTCCCTGGCAGCTCTATCTTTAACATCCTTCTCCAAATATACTCAGCATTTCTCCTCTGCACATGACAGGCATCCAATATAAAGGCTTACAAAGTCTCAGAAATGCTTTGGTTGACTGATTTGATTAAGATTTATTGACATTACACAAAAAGTTAACTGATAATCTTTTTTTTGTTGTTGTTGATTTTTCTACTCTCTCTCTCTCTATATATATATAAAATCCTAAGCCTAAAAGTGCAACGGATTTCCAACGATGATGTTTTTAATGTCCAGTTTTTTGTCACGCTTTAAATTGGGCTTATTTTAAAACCTACATATACAGTCATATGAAAACGTTTGGGAACCCCTCTCAACCTGCATAATAATTTACACTCCTTTCATCAAAAACATAACAGTGGTATGTCTTTCAATTCCTAGGAACATCTGAGTACTGGGGTGTTTTCCGAACAAAGATTTTTAGTGAAGCAGTATTTAGTTGTATGAAATTAAATCAAATGTGAAAAACTGGCTGTGCACAAATGTGGGTCCCCTTGTCATTTTGCTGATTTGAATACATGTCACTGCTCAATACTGATTACTTGCAACACCAAATTGGTTTGATGAGCTCGTGAAGCCTTGAACTTCATAGACAGGTGTGTCCAGTCATGAGATATAAAGGTATTTAAGGTGGTCAATTGCAAGTTGTGCTTCCCTTTGACTCTCCTCTGAAGAGTGACAGCATGGGATCCTCAAAGCAACTCTCCAAAGATCTGAAAACAAAGATTGTTCAGTCTCATGGTTTAGGGGAAGGCTACAAAAAGTTATCTCAGAGGTTTAAACTGTCAGTTTCAACTGTAAGGAATGGAATCAGGAAATGGAAGGCCACAGGCACAGTTGCTGTTAAACCCAGCAGGTTTGGCAGGCCAAGGAAAATACAGGAGTGGCATATGCGCAGGATTGTGGGAATGGTTACAGACAACCCACAGATCACCTCCAAAGACCTGCAACAACATCTTACTGCAGATGGTGTATCTGTACATCGTTCTGCAATTCAGCGCAATTTGCACAACGAACATCTGTATGGCAGGGTGATGAGAAAGAAGCCCTTTCTGCACTCACACCACAAACAGAGTCGCTTGTTGTATGCAAATGCTCATTTAGACAAGCCAGATTCATTTTGGAACAAAGTGCTTTGGACTGATGAGACACAAATTGAGTTATTTGGTCATAACAAAAAATGCTTTGCATGGCAGAAGAACACCACATTCCAAGAAAAACACCTGCTACCTACTGTCAAATTTGGTGGAGGTTCCATCATGCTGTGGGGCTGTGTGGCTAGTTCAGGGACTGGGGCCCTTGTTAAAGTCGAGGGTTGGATGAATTCAACCCAATATCAACAAATTTGTCAGGATAATATTCAAGCATCAGTCACAAAGTTGAAGTTACGCAGGGGTTGGATATTCCAACAAGACAATGACCCAAAACACAGTTCAAAATCTACAAAGGCATTCATGCAGAGGGAGAAGTACAATATTCTGGAATGGCCGTCACAGTCCCCTGACTTGAATATCATCGAAAATCTATGGGATGATTTGAAGCAGGCTGTCCATGCTCGGCCGCCATCAAATTTAACTGAACTTGGGAGATTTTGAATGGAAGAATGGTCAGAAATACCTCCATCCAGAATCCAGACACTCATCAAAGGCTATAGGAGGTGTCTAGAGGCTGTTATATTTACACATGGAGGCTCAACTAAGTATTGATGTAATATCTCTGTTGGGGTGCCCAAATTTATGCACCTGTCTAATTTTGTTATGATGCATATTGCATATTTTCTGTTAATCCAATAAACTTAATGTCACTGCTGAAATACTACTGGTTCCATAAGGCATGTCATATATTAAAAGGAAGTTGCTACTTTGAAAGCTCAGCCAACGATAAACAAAAATCCAAAGAATTAAGAGGGGTTCCCGAACTTTTTCATATGACTGTAGATAATTAGAGACCATAGACAGAATGACTAGACCTTGGGGGACATCGGAATACACTCCGTGGTTTACAAAGGATGCCCAGGTATCTTTAATGACCACAAGGAGTCAGGACCTCAACTTTACATCTCATCCGAAGGATGGCGCCATCTTTACAGCATGGTGTCTCCATCGCGCTGGTATCCGGAAGGTTGCCGGTTTGAATCCCCGTTAGTGCCCAAAGAGATCCTACTCTGCTGGGCTCTTGACTTGCAATTTCTCTGGGGCGCCGTACAATGGCTGACCCTGCCCTCTGACCCCAGGAGATATGCAAAAACTAAAATTCCTAATACAAGAAATTCAATAAGGCAAAATAAAGAACAATAAAAGACCACAGGGTAAGTAGTCCTGCTGGCCTCACCAACACCTCTTCCAGCAGCAACCTCATTTTTTCCTAGACAGTCTACCATGCAAGTGCTAGCTAGGCCTAAACATGCTGAGCTTCACACAGATTACCTCTTCTGAAGTGCAGGTGGTCTGGCTGCTGGATGCTAATAATAATAATATTTTTTACATTTATATAGCACTTCTCTCACTACTCAAAGCGCTCTCCAAGCAGAGAGGACCTGGGATATGAGATCAATTGGTTCACCTCTCATTTGAAAGCACTTATATATAAGGTGGAAAGTACAATGAAAAGCAGTTTGCTTAAGGGTGGGCAATGGAAAGGCACTATAAAGAGCAGGGGCCTCATGTATAACGCCGTGCATAGAACTCACACTATAACATGGCATAAGCACAATAGCGGGAATGTGCGAACACACAGAAAAATCCAGATGCAGGAATCTGTACGTACGCAAACTTCCACGTTCTTCTGCTACATAAATCCCGATCAGTGTGAAAAGTAACGCACGTGCACGCGCCTTCTGTCCCGCCCCAACTCCTCCCAGAATTACGCCTCTTTGAATATGCAAATCAATATAAATAGCCTTCTGTGAAAAGACAATGAGAAAAGCACGGGGGAAAATATAAGAATTTCAGCGAATACCAAGTGGAGGCAAAGGAAAAACGTACTATTTGTTGGTTTAAACAGTGGTATAATCAACAAAAGGAAGTTGATCGAGTGACAGAGTGTCAGAGAAACTCGAAAGCTCAAGTTCACAAAGTCGCACAGTGCCCGAAATAAAAAAAGAAATCACATATCAAAGTCGCCGTGAAAAGGCGAGTCGTAGCCCACCGTCTGAGTGTCATATGAAAGCTTATTAGGGTACAGACAAAAAAAAATAGGCACACAGTGGGAAAAAAGCACGAAATGTCAACTTTAATCACGTAGTTCATTTTGCCATTAAAGTAGAACATCATAAACTTCATCTTAAAATCGTTTGATCTTCTATGTGCTCTGTGTGTGAATCACTACCTGCTTCTTAAACGGGCTTTCTCTTTCTCCAACAGGACCCATAATCCATTACATTCGTGATATTACAGCTCTCTGAATAATTAAAATACTGAGATGTATGCGTGATATCTTTTTCATGATAATAGGAATGAAAGCATGTTATTAAACATGGGAACACAGTGGCGCAGTGCTTGTTCATGTCTCACGCAAGAGGCTTGCTGCGCCATGCGCAACCTTCAATGAAATAATTTATTACAGAAGTCCTGTCTCTTTCAAACGTACTAACCTCCAATTCCTGTCCTTACTTTTCTTTCTCCAAATACCCAATCGCCACACAATCAGCTCTGTAATAGACGTGAAGCCATTTGTAAGCTTAGAACGCCGATTCTTCAAAACTTTTAAGGAACATAGAATAATTAAACATGTACTACGAAGATATTTCAATCAGTCTATCCTTCCAGTGTCGCGTCAGCACCAGCAAGAATACAATGCAATGCAGGAACAATCCCTGACCTAACTAGTGCTGCGGCACCGTGTCCTCACATGTTTAATTATTAACAATACCGATTATTTAAATGAAGTTAAAGTTTTATCTGTATAATATAATCAACTTATTTTGCTGCATTTCATCTTAAAAATGAATACCGTCATCATATGTAAATACGCGCTTTATAAAGTGGTGCAGGTTGTGCAATATTATAACTGTAGTGCAAGTTTACAGTGAGGTGATTGTACTTATAAGTACAAACAGTTCTACAAGGAGCACTTGATGGACTGATTGAGTGCGTTTATAGTTCTTGGGATGAAACTTTTTCTAAACCGCGAAGTCCGTACAGGAAAGTCTCTGAAACGTTTTGCCGTGGCTCAGGCAGCGTCTGCTTCATGCTGTATACCAATAATTCTCTTTCCAATTAGCTGCTGCTGTGATTCCCCTCTCAGATACAGTGATATAAATACTCTGAGTGGTGTAGTGAGAGTAATATTGAAAAAGATGATCTGCTGTGGCAAACCTTAACGGGAGCAGCTGAAAGAAGAAGAAGATGCAGTGAGAGTAACAACGCTAAAGCAGTTATGGTATTTGGAATACTATGGCTATTACCTGGACCATTATATTGCTGCAGGTTAATTACAATCAGATGCATTACACTAATAAACAATATACAGTTAGTTTCAGTGTATTTATAAAGCCGCGTCAGGAATGTGGATCTAAGAAAGAAAGGCTGACCACACAGGAACAGTAGCACTGCTTTGACGCTGGGTGCCACCAGTCTGCAAAACCGAGCGGAGAAAATGCGTACGCCAGGGTATGAGGTACCATGGAAAAGTGCATGGCTTTATGCCAAGTTTAGGTTTTATACATCGCGATTTGAGCGTGTAAACGTTCGTAAGCAACATTTCTGTGTGTACACACTGTTTATACATGAGGCTCCAGGTGATTACTGGAGTTTAGGTCAGGTCAGGTCAGGAAACGATCCAAAAAAAACACACACACTCCAATTTTTCCACCTACCCTATTTGAAATAGTATAAAACTAGAAATGCTTTATGGTATGACACATTTAGGAAAGATCAGCAATTTATTTTTACTTTTTTTTTCAATGAAGGAGAAAACACTTACTCTATATTCATATTCAGATTCATTATACAGTATGTGTTGACCGAGTTATTGTATACATCTCTGTTTGCCTTGATCTGTGCTTTCAATCCTGTGGAAAGTACAACTTTAGGGGTCTGCAGTCAGGACTAACAGATCTGATGACCCCCTAACCTAGCTCCCTAAACATTCTCCGGTGTCATAAATACAGTACATGCTCAACAGGCTAATAAGAGGCTTGAATCTTTTCGCTATTCAATCCCAGGCTCCCAAAACCTCAGGTGTCATTCCAGTAAATATTAAACAACCTCTTACAACACTGCTTGTATTAAACTGTTAATTCAGGAATTTACATTACAAAGTGTCCCCACTTTTCACTATAAAATAGTAAACAGCCCTGTATTTCCAAATTTCATATAAAGAGCATTTGACTTCCCTTTTAAGCCCCAGATCCAACCCTAAAACTTATCGGTGTTTTTACTTTATACTTACTTTCTGGGGACCCTTTTGAAGGTGACGGTTTGTCTTCTCGAGTTCTAACAGATACAGTTACCTCAGTCTTCTTTGTGTCAGACTGCGACGATTCAGACACGCCACTGATGCTGCCAGAAGGCGCTAACCCGGTCACTGCTCCATCTTGACACCCATAATGAAGGGTCCACTCTGGATGAGGGTCATCTTCTTTACCAGGCTCTCCAATTTTGGGTTTGTGTGTCTCAATGCCGACAGACGTCTCCTCAGCCTCTTCTTTAATGCCCACTGTCACCAGTTCATAATCCTCGTCTTTAATGTCGAGACTGTCGTGGTTAGTGTAGACAGATTCCCATTTGCAGTTTTTTTCTTCCTCCTCCTTAATATTTATGGTTGTTACTTCCATGATTCTTCTGTCAGCCTCACACGTCTCCTCTTTCACATTCATCTAGATGTTACTGAAAGAGCAGCTGCTTTCTCCTTGCTGTGAAAGGAACAGAATGTAGTCCCATGAGAATGGCACTATTCAGATCTAAAGATATTTCTTTTTCCTTTTACAGCACCTTCTCAGTTAAGGTTTATGTCAAGTCAGACAGTTTAAGGAAATTACACTACAGCATGTAGGCAGTAAATCATCACTTTTTATATTTACATTTATTTATTTGACTGACAACTTTATCCAAAGTTTTACAACATCTCTATATACAGGGTGAGTCAAAATGATGTGAACACTAATAGTACTGCTATGTATATACTTGTATACAATTTATGCGGTACATGTGTTGAACATGATGGCGGAAAGGTTGAGACATTCCTGTAAATTATCTTGCACATATGATGTATGTTTTGTTGCTCCTGTAATGGAGCCTGACGTCTCCTGTGAGAAGTCAGATATGTGTTTTAGAGAACTGACAGCAGCCCGCGTTTAACTGAGCTCTTCAACACAAACGTTGATGGCCCTGCCTCACTGAAGAACCCAACTGCAGAAGTTCTTAAAAGTGAAAGAACTTCATAATAAAGTTCTCTATATGTCTGAATATTTTCCCACCTGAATCAAAGAACTGAAATCTACAAGATCCAGCTTAGTGAACATGTGCAGTGAAACACCCCATGAACCAGCGCCATCGAGTACTTTTAATGAATTAACGTAATGGTCTCCAAACCCACTTTTGAGTCCAGTTCTTTTCTAAGATGCCCTGCTTGTGCCCATAGCCGTACCAGCAGTATTGACTTCACACTTTAAAAACTCACGGAGGGTCATGTTCTGTATGACAGAGGCGTTACAAATAACACTGTCTGGAAGAAGGTGCTTCATGCTGGAGGACAGCAGAAAAAAGTCTTAACAAGCGCTTGCAGACATTTCTTTAAAATTGCATTGGTGTTTTTAAACAACACAAAATAAAACTCCACGTTTGCCAGTTTCATCTTGTGGAAATAAATGTTTCACACAAAACACAGAATAATCTTAATTTTATAGTAAGTAGTGATAAAGCATGTATTTAGAAAACTTTCACAACTCAGTAGAAAAACTTTTCTTGTAACATTCCATGTACCGGGGAACAGAGAAGATCTCGCTCTGCCCGTTCAACTCAGAGAATACCAGGCCAGGATTTAAGAGAAACTAAAAGCTTCTAGCCTCTACGTGCCTATGGATAACAGGCTGGGGGGTCTGCAAGGACAAATAGTAAATTGGACCTAGTCTAGGGGCTACAAGTATAATGTGGAGTTGGCAGACGTCTCAAAAGACATAAGTTGTGCATCATAAGGATTGGTCAAAGAACTGAAAAGGCCTGAACATGACAGAACATTCAGCCCCTACACTATGACATCACATTGGTCCAAGAGATGCATCAGGGATTCATAAGACCTGTTTAAAAAAAAATCAGAATTATAGAGTAGCTCAATGTCTCTCATACCATCAATTCCATCCAAAGACCACTGCAGATTAGAAGATGCCAGTTGGTCTTCTAGGCACACTGGGTGCCTGGACTCCCAGCAAGAAGAACTGCTAGCCATTTGGTTTTATGCCAGGCAGTGGAACAAATGATGCAGTCTTTGCATTGAGGCAGCTGATAGAGGAGCACTGAGACAAACAGAGAAGTCTGCATAAGGTGTTTACTGATTTGGAGAAGGCTCAGGATATAGTGCCATGTCAAGAGGTCTGGAGGTGCATGAACCATAGAAATATGCAAGGATTGTCCAGGATATGTAGGAGGGAGTGGGGACTTGGGTTAAAAAGCAGTGTTGGGGGAACAGACAAGATCCTAGTTAAAGGAGGTCTGCACCAGGGGGCTTCTTGAAGTCCTTACATCTGTGAACTGGTTATGGATGTGCTGAGTCATGGGATGAAAGACCAAACCCCTAGTGCAGACTTTATGCGGATGACATTGTGTTGTGTAGCACCTGAAAGTACAAAGTGGAGAAGGGCATTGAAAGATAGAGGACTGGAGATAAATAGGAAGAAGACAGAATGTGAGATTTAATGATGATCAGAATTCAGAAGTTAGCCTGCAAAGAGAGTGACTGAAAAGTGGATACATTTAAATATCTAGGATGAGTGGCAGTCTGAGATGGAGAATTAGATGCAGAGATAACCCACAGAGTGCAGTGAGGATGGAACAATTGGAAGAAGGTATCAGGAGTATTGTGTGATCAAAGAATTAAAACAAAGGTTAAAGGTCAGGTTTTTAAGACAGTGGTGAGACCAGCAATGATGTAAGAAGCCAAGGAGCACAGGAGAAGAAATCAACTTGGCACTTCTAGGCTGATGCAATAACATCCAACTGCACAGCCAGAGCAGAATACATCACCGCAGGTCTACGTCAGCAGTTATAGGACGGAAGTTAAGGTTAGGTGTTAGTATGGTTAGCGTGTAGGATAAATGGTTAATGTTAGGAGTTAGTTTTCTTATGGCTAGGGTTTGGTGTGGTTAGCATGTCAAACAATTTGATTTGTGACAACCTATAAACATTTATCACCAAACTGCTGTTCTAGAGATGCAGTGATGTTATTTCCCCCCGAAACTGCTGGCATAGACCTGCCGTGATGTATGGTGCCATGGCTCTGCAAGTCATTACATCTCTTTTGGTGGGTGATTAGGTATTTGATTGTCCGTGTCTGCCAGGTGTGAAATGGGGGTTCTCTTCCTGTGTGCCTCTCTTGTTATACAGACACTCTAGTGGGTTGAGCCTGATTTAATAATCATTCCTCTTTTCAGCAGGTATGTAGCAAATAGAAAACAAATTTATATATTGCCAGTAAGATCAGGTCAGGTTGGGGAGCATGCACTGGTAGAGCACGTTGCCACACCCACCACATGACCAAACAGCTCGGGATCCTGGTTGGCAACCCCCCAAGCAGACACACGGTCCAGTCACACCCTCTGGAAATGACCATCTATCTGCTGCAGTTAGGTGTTATATGAGCATCTCCTTGGACTAGTCCAGCCATTTAGGTCCACAACAATGAGGATCCTACGAGCTGGATTACTCTCTGGGAAATCGCACCTCATGGCCGTAGTTCTGTAACTGACACTCCCTCACAATGCAGGTAATGCGCCTCATTTGGGACTCCATGAGCAACCGCTTGTTTGACACAAAGTCAAACCAGCAGTACCCAAGGATTCTCTGAAGAGAGACAGTGCTGAAGGAGTCCAGTCTTTATCTAAGGTCACTGGAGAACGTACATGTCTCAAGACAGGAAGCACCAGGACTCTAAAGACTTGGACCTTCATCCTTTTGCATAGATATCGGGAGCGCCACACACCCCTTTCCAGCGACCTCATGACCCCCCCATACTCTCCCAATCCGTCTACTGACTTCATAGGAAGAGTCACCAGAGACATGAATGTCACTGCCAAGGTAAGAAAACCTCTAGACAAGGTCGACACTCTCTCCGCAGACAGACACACTGCTGATGGCTGTGCCCAAGAGGTCATTAAAGGCGTAGATCTTGGTTTGTATCAGGACATTCACAAGCCCAGACACTCAGACTCCTCACTCAGTCTCTCGAGCATGCCGATCACAGCCTCCATGGATAACACGAAGATCACAGCATCGTCGGCAAAGTCAAGATCCGCGAGATGGCATAAATGTTTATCCTCATATTTACTAAAAGTTTAGTATGGCATTAAATGTTTTACTTTTGCTTAAGTGAAAAGCAACTTTTCTTTTTCGTTTGAGAACGCCACTGTTATTATACACGCTGCATGCACTCAGCATACAGGTGTGCATGGCACCTACCGTGGCAGGTTTTTAGATGTAACGTGGGAAATGTTAACTACTACTTTGGAGGGAGTATGTAATGCTGCCAGTTGGTAATGTAAAACTTCCCAGAACAACATTGTTTGTACTTGGCTGCCCGTAAAGTTGCTTCAGTTTGTATGTGAGAGGAGCCTGTTCAGCCTGTTATATATATATATATATATATATATATATATATATATATATATATTACACACACACACATATAAGCACTTCTTACATTACGGTATTATGGTTTTGTTATGCATATTGATACATAATACTGTTTAAGATAACTAGAAAAGTGATCTGGGAGAGTTAAATAAGAGAAAGTGTACAATGACAATAATGATGTCAGAGGGGGACACTTTTTACATTTTTTTTGTGCACTGGGTGGTTCCATTAGGCACCCACTGTTGGGACTGGGGGGCGAGAAGTTAAAAGGCTGTCTGTACTTATTAATGGTATTTGCTGTCTTGCAAGGGAATCACTGCTTTGAAGTCTGACCTTAGAGAATGTTTGTATTTACCTGGCTTGGAAATATTGGTTCCTAATCAGCATATCTGAACTTATTAATGTTTGTAACCATACATTTTGTTAACTTATGTTTTTATTAATTGTTAAACCCAGGCAATTTAGATGTGCCATTGATTAGACTGTTTGTCCAGGACTGACAACAGAGGGGTGAAGTAAATATAAACTGCTGGCCAGCAGAAGGCAGGAGGGAGAGTCCACAGGAAACGCTGCCAAGACACTCGGACAGGGCACAGGGGCTCGCAGGCAGACAAGGGTACCTGGCTGGCACGACGTGAGGCACAAGGACGGCAACATTTACTTCCAGGGAGGAAGAGACAGCTCCACAAGGAGACGCCAGTTGTGAGTCCAGCGAAAGAGGGAAGTCGCATGAGAGGACCAAGTGAAGCTGACAGACGAGGAATGAGGCGTGCCTAGGTCCCAGCCACACAAGAAGCCCAGAGTGGAAGAAAAAGGAACAACGAAGGGAAGCTGACAGGGAGTCAGCAAATTGACACAACTTCTGCTGGGGAACAGAGTGCATCCATGAACAATTAAGTGTTGGGGTAACACAGTGCCCAAACTGGACTCTGCACCACTTAAAGGTTGTATCCTACAATTCTTGTTTTTACGGACTTTTAGAGTGTGGACTGTGTATTTTCCTTTTAAAAAAAAGGAAATTAATTCCTGATATGTTTAGGTTCTGTTATGTTCGTTTATCTTTTTAATGTACCTTATATTGTCTTGTGTAATAGAACTTACTGTTGCCTTTTTCTAAATTACTGTTGTGTCTTTCATTGTGTGTTTACTCACCACCCAATTTAAAGAAACCTGTGTGCTATTATTGGTAAATTTCAGGAGTTCCCAGTCTCTTAATAAAACTGGGTGGCGTAGTCGGATATTTTAATGGTGTCTAAGTTAGATTACCTAGAAGTGTGACCAGACACCTGTGACATAATTTTGGCAGTAGTCGGCAGGATTGGGCTTGTGAGTAACACACTTGAAAGTACTAGGCATTTTTTAAAATCCATTTTTATTTAGTTATTGATTTTGTGGGGTAGTTTTATTGTGTTTTTTTATTTTCATCATGATGATGCCTATTTTTGCCGGTGCACCTTGGATTGCCAAGTTTAGTGGGGAAAAAGGTGATTTGAAATATGCTGAGTGGAAAGAACAGATGCAGGGGTTATTAGAAGCTGCTGAATATGGGGAGTCTCAAAAGGTCAGTATTGTGATGGGAGCATTGACTGGGGATGCCAAACGGGAAGTCAGTGTGTTGAGTGTGGAAGAAAGAGATAGGGTTACAAAGATTTTTCTTATTCTAGATAGATTATACGGTGACCAAGTCCCGTTAGCTACTCTGATGTCCCAATTTTACAGTTGTGCACAAAGGACTAATGAACCTTTCAGGGCTTTTGTCCTTAAATTGAGAGAACTTCATTGCAGGTTACAACAGCGTAGCCCAGCCCAAGCCCCCTCCGATATACAGCTGCGAGATCAGCTCTTGTTGGGCCTCCATGACAGTAGACTGCGACAAGCACTACGGACATTTGTGCGCCATAATCCACATAAAACTTTTGGGGAAGTGCATCAAGAGGCCCTGCTGCTGGAAGGGGAATGTAATTATACGGGACACAGGGAAGCAACTTGCGGAGCTATTGGTGAGTTGTCCGCAACTAACTCTCATTCACAGGCAGACTGGAGACTAGCATTCAAGGCCGAGATTCTGGGTGACCTGAAAACACAGATGAAGGAATGGACTCAGGAGCTGCTGAAGGAACTGAGGCCAGCAGTTCCACAGGTTGATGCTGCCCAGCCATTCGCACACTCTCAGCCAGATAGGAGGCCTCGCACTAACAGCCGTTATGCCTGGGATTCACAAGGTAGGCCCATTTGTAATCAGTGCAGACAAGCAGGTCATTTGGCACGGAACTGTCCATCCTCTAGTGGGCGCCCTACTTTTGAACTTGTGAACCCTGCAGCTGTGGGCCAGATAGCAGGGTTGGACAGTGAAACCCGAAAGGCAATATCCCCACTTATTGGTGAATGTCCCGTGGTACAGGTCACCATTGAAGGGAAAACCTTAAATGGACTGTTAGACACTGGATCCCAGGTGACACTGATGCAAGAGAGCTTTTTCAAGCAGCATTTTGACTGTTTGACTGTTGTTGTTTACTCGAATGTCCAAATGAAATAGTCGCTTACATTTAACAAGTCACCTTAAAGACGGGCTATAAACGTATTACAATTTTAAACGTTGAATAAACTGTCAGAGTTAAATCTTTACTTCTATAATATACAACCCTAAAATGTGTTTTATTACTTTCATTACTATTTATCCACGTTTATTTATTTAAGTATTATTAATATTCCATTGTCGCCCCCGTCTGCCTGCAGATCAGCCTCTGTTCTTTGTTTGCTGATGTCTGTCAGATATTCTGCGGTCTTCATGTCTGTTCTCAGCACACCAACAACTCTAGTGAGTTTCTTGCCTGTGAATCACGTAGTCAAGTTTGTTTTTAGCTGTATTATGATTACAGAATATTACAAATCACATACTTGACACTTTCACGTTCAGGTATCAGGGAATAGACAACATTAAGAAAGCTGGCAATAAAATTGTGACTTTAAAGAATCCATTGGCTGTCTCTCTATGTTATCAATGTTAAATGTAAGAAACACAGTTATCATAGTGCTAATAGTAAACTTTCAATTATTATTTTTATAATGAAGTTTACTATGTTAAACGATCTGTGAAGAGCAAATATTATGCCTTTAAAAGAGTAATAATTTTGCAGTTTTTGTGACTGTGCACCTGTTAATCAGGGTATTCAATTATTTGACTTAATTGGATCTTTATTACTTTTTGGATTTTAAATACCTCTTTAAGATCATCAAATATATGTTTATTATAATACATATTACTTATGAAAAAGTGGCATTTAGAGATTAAAACTTGACAGATGTTTGTAGTTCATATCTCATTGAGCCTCCATTTGACTCCATCAGGTCCTAGTGGTGTGCTGAACACATCAGCCTGTCTTTAGTTTCTCTGAGACTGGAGGAGGCCAGGAGTCCAACTGTACAGCAGGCACTGATGGGCATCAGCATCACGACTGGTAACAAGATAGAGATGGCAGATAGTTCAGCTGGACATCATCCTATATGACTACCCAAGCACACAGCATATTAAGAGCACACCAAGTGTGTCTACTCCAGTATGGCCCTGACATAACAACCTGTACAGCTGTAAATGACTCCATTTTACTGGTCGTTTTAGCACACACTACACTGAGTCTATCAAGTCATAGCCATTAAATAATTCAATCTGAAAAGCTGGGAATTTATTTTAATAGTAATAATAATAATTCACTAAATGTTGGCAATGATATTTCTGGTAAGGCATTTTGTTTCTTGTTTGTCATAGGTTTAAACTGATACTGTATATGTATAGGGGCAACACTGAGACGACCCCCCAAAACAGGAATGAATGGTTTAACAGGTGAAGGGAAGCCACTGACATTTTTCAATCCTCATCTGTTTTGTCACTCGTTTTGCATTTGGCTGCGGTCAGTGTCAGTACTGGTGGCATGAGGCCATACCTGGACCCTACAGAGCTGGCACAGGTAGTCCAACTTCTTCAGGATGGCACATCAATACCACGTGCCATTGTCAGAAGGTTTGCTGTGTCTCCCAGCACAGTCTCAAGGGCATGGAGGAGATTCCAGGAGACAGGCAGTTCTTCTAGGAAAGCTGGACAGGGCCCCTCGTAGAAGGTCCTTAACCCATCAGCAGGACCCACTGGTATCTGCTCCTTTGAGCAAGGAGGACCAGGATGAGCACTGCCAGAGCCTACAAAATGACCTCCAGCAGATAGGCCACGGGTGTGAATGTCTCTGACCAAATAATCAGATACAGACTTCATGAGGGTGGCCTGAGGGCCCACTGCTCTAGTGGGCACTGTGCAGCTCAATTGGCATTTGTCATAGAGTACCAGAATTGGCAGGTCCACCACTGGCGCCCTGTGCTTTTCACAGATGAGAAAAGGTTCACCTTGAGCACATGTGACAGACGTGAAAGGGTCTGGAGAATGTTATGGTGCCTGTGACATTGTTCAGCATGACTGGTTTGGTGGTGGGTCAGTGATGGTATATGTGGGGGAGCATATCCATGGAGGAACACACAGACCTCTACAAGCTAAACAATGGCACCTTGACTGCTGTTACATATTGGGATAAAATCCTTGGACCCATTGTCAGACCCTATGCTGGTTCCTCCTGGTGCACGACAATGCCCGTCCAGGAGCACAGTGATGCCCTGGTCCATATCTGGAGGAGATTCCCCAGGACACCATCCGTTGTCTCATTAGGATGTTGTCAGGCGGGTTGGGGGGATGGCAGCATGCAAACTACTGAGTACAATTTGGAGTTGCTGCAATGAAATTTTGGCAAAATGGAGTCACCTACCTGCCTGCTGTATCATTTTTTGTCTTTGATTTTCAGGTTGTCTTTGAATTCAGCCCTCCCTCTGTCGGTTGATCATTTTCATATCCATCCTTTCATTCCTAACACATCACCATATCAGTTCAAAACAGTACAGATAGCCAGCAGGATTTTTTTCCCATTGAGATCTGATGTGTTTTCAAAGTGTTCCTTTAATTTCTTTTGAGCAGTTCATTATATATATATATATATATATATATATATATATATATATATATATATATATATATATATATATATATATATACACACACATAAACACTGACACACACTTAATGTCAAGACCTTAGAATTACGATGGTCTAGTTGTGAGTTAAAAGGATTTGACTCTCCATTTATCAGGAGTATTCAATCCTTTTCCTTTAATTTTGTTCCTATATATACAAGCTGCATTTTCAGTTAAAGACAATGCAAGTTTTATTGAAAATGTGACTCCTAAATAAAGATAAGTAAGACCCTTATTGTTGTAGATTATGTTTGTAAGTGAACAACAAAGTCTTGATCAGGATGCTCAGTTTCCAAGCTATAGGTTTACCGGCGAGTCCAGCAAAGTGCCATTTGTAGACGGTGTTGATACAAGAGGAGGCTCTGCTCAAATCTATCAGTTCTAGTTGTGTTAATACACGAGTTGATTGGGGCAGCACAAATTAAAACAAAGTGTTATTAATAATTATTCAGTATAAATTGTACAACCATTTCAAGAAATATTTACAATTAACAATAATGATGGGTCAGTTGAACTGAAAGAAAAATTAATCTTCTTTGTGCATTCTAACAAACAGAGTGATCGGGGAATATACTAAAACATGCCCACTTCTATATATTATACAGTATATAAATAATATGTAATGAGGATAGACATGTTTGCTTGTAATGTTCAAAAAAAGTAATAAAACTGTACAATGCAGTTATAAAAGTTAAAGAAAAAATGCAGATGGCATGAATTGGCTAAAAACAGACACACAGACAATTTCAAATATATAGAACTTAATCAACAAAGAGTCCTTTATTATTTACATCAATAGTTAAATCAAATATACACAACTCTATTATGCAGTCAGTTTAACACTCAGAAATAAAAAAAGGCCAAAGAGAAATAAAGCCAGTGATGCATTTATCAGAGGAGTGGCTGAGATGGAATCCTAAGTTGAGAAGCCTCAGTGATGCTGTCTGTCCTCGTACTCCAACAGTTGAAGCACAAGTTTGTCAAACTCTTCACTCACCTTAAAAAAACATTTATTTTCACCAATACTAAAAGTGTATTAATGCGTATTTTAAATTTCACTTTATTCAGGTCAGAAATATTGTTCATAACAATGTATATCAGACAACAAGATGGCAGACTGGGGGAATCTTTATGGAGAGGGACCGGAAATGAAAGTGAAGGCTGCTGGGAAGGTACCAAGATGGATGCTGGGATGCTGACGGCATCAGGGGTTGACAGAGGGAATGCAGAAGTGATATTGTGTGGTTAGGTACTGGAGGCGACTTCATGGCGGTGGTGTTTCTTTCTTTCTGCCGAAAACAAAGAGAGAGAGGTTAGTGCTCCGCCATTCCCTTCTGGCCTGAGATTTCACGTAACAGTTTGAGTCTTTCCGCGGCTCCCTAAGCGCGTGTGCGTGACATGACCCCCCCCTCAGCCCAGACCCATCGGGTCGGGCACACCTGACCGAGAGGTCGTGAACCCGGGAGAGGGCATCGGCATTGGCCTGCAGGTTGCCCCGACGATAAGTGACGGTAAACTTATATGGCTGCAGGTCCAAAAACCACCTGGTAACTCGAGGGTTCAACTCCTTGTGAAGAGCCATCCACTGAAGGGCGGCATGGTCCGTCACCAGAGTAAACTCACGACCTAACAGGTAGTACCTGAGATAGGTTACCGCCCACTTGATGGCCAGGGCTTCCCTCTCCACTGCTGCATACCTGTTCTCTCGGTCCAACAGTTTCCGGCTCAGGTAGATAACGGGGTGTTCGACACCATCGACGCTTTGGCTCAGCACGGCACCTAAGCCTGTGTTCGAAGCATCGGTCTGGAGAAGAAAGGGTAAAGAAAATTCAGGGGTTCTTAGTACAGGTGCCGTTGTCAGGGCCTTCTTCAGGTCACTGAATGCCTGTTCCGTAGCTTCATCCCATACCACATATAAAGGAGCCCTTTTCTTTGTGAGAGTAGTCAAGGGCGCTGCTCTCTCAGAGAAACGGGGCACAAACTGGTGGTAGTACCCGGCTAACCCCAAGAAGGCCTGCACCTGTCTCTTGGTACTCGGACGGGGCCATTCCAGGATGTCTTTCATTTTGGAACATTGTGGCTTCACTTGTCCCCGCCCCACCAGGTAGCCTAAATATTTGGCCTCCTGTAAGCCGAAGAAGCATTTCCGGGGGTTAATGCGGAGGCCGACCTTCGCTAGTGTGGCGAGAACAGCGTACACCTGCAATATATGTTCCTCCCAGGTGCCGGAATAGATGACCACGTCATCCAGGTAGGCAGCACAATAGGACTGGTGGGGCCTTAGCACTCTGTCTACCAGACGCTGAAAGGTCGCCGGCGCCCCGTGCAGCCCAAATGGGAGGACCTTATATTGCCAATGTCCACTAGGGGTACTAAAGGCAGTTTTTTCTTTTGCGGATGCCGTTAAGGGAATTTGCCAGTACCCTTTGGTCATGTCAAGAGTAGTCAGGTACTGAGCCATACCCAAACGTTCGAGTAGGTCATCCACTCTAGGCATAGGGTAAGCATCAAACTTGGAGACGTGATTGAGATGTCTGAAGTCATTACAGAATCTCCAGGACCCATCGGGCTTGGAAACGAGGACAATAGGACTGGACCAGGGACTGTGACTCTCTTCAATAACGTCTAGGTCCAGCATTCGCCGGATTTCCATTTCGACCTCTGCACATTTTGCCTCCGGGAGGCAGTAGGGTCTCTCCCGGACCACCACCCCTGGGTCGGTAATGATATCGTGCTCAATCAGCTAAGTGCGGCCAGGTAACTCGCTGACCACTTTTGGGACGGCCAGGATTGCTTGTTCTAGCTCCTGGCGTTGAAGGGGGACAAGTCAGGGTCGAGATTAAGGGTCGATTTGTCCTAGAAAAGGGAGAGGGCTGTACTGGAGGTAGGGGGGTCTATCCGGTCTCTCCATGGCTTCAACAAGTTCACATGGTACACCCTCTCGCTTGGTCGACGATTTGGTTGTTTCACCAAATAGTCCACAAGCCCTTTTCTCTCGTTAACCTCATATGGACCCAGCCAATGGGCCAGTAATTTGGAATGAGACAAGGGCACGAGCACCATCACTCGGTCTCCAGGCTGGAACTCCCAGAGAGCCGAGTTCCGATTGTAACACCGAACTTGTGCTGCCTAAGCACGAGTCATATGGTCTTTTAAAATAGGTCTGATTTTATTCAGTCTATTGCGCAGTTGCGCGATGTACTCTAACACATTCATGGAGGGAAGAACCTCGGCTTCCCATCCTTCTTTTACCATGTCCAAAAGTCCCCGGGGCTGGCATCCATAGAGCAGCTCAAAAGGGGAGAAGCCTGTGGATGCTTGGGGCACCTCACGATAGGCAAAAAGTATAAAAGGCAAAAGTTGGTCCCAATTCCTACCGTCCACGCTGACTACTTTGCGCAGCATCTGTTTAAGCGTCTGATTAAAACGCTCTACCAGCCCGTCTGTCTGCGGGTGGTAAACAGACATTTTAAGATGTTTAATACGGAGTAACTCGGCCACCTCCCTGAACGTATCCGAGGTAAAGGGAGTACCTTGGTCCGTGAGGACTTCTTTAGGTATTCCCACTCTAGAAAAAAGGGTGACCCATTCCCATGCGATGTTCTTTGTATTAGCGGAGCACAACTGAACCGCCTCTGGGTAGCGAGTCGCGTAATCGACCATGACCAATATGAATTTATGGCCACGGTTCGAAGGCTCCAGGGATCCAACCAGATCCATTCCGATCCTTTCAAAGGGAAAATCTATTAGGGGAATGGGAACAAGAGGAGCATGGTCCCTCCTAGGAATCTGGCGTATCTGACACTCAGGACAGGATTGACAGAAACGCCGGACCTCCTCATTAATTCCCGGCCAATAGAAACGGAGTTTTATCCTCTCTAATGTTTTTTCTGCCCCGAGATGGGCGCCTAAGCAATGGGCATGAGCTAGTTCACAGACCTCCCGCCGGTAGGTCCGCGGCACTAGCAGCAACTTCCGCATCTCGCCTTCATGACTCGCGACCCGATACAACAGATCATTATCTAGTACAAAGTAGGGCTCCGGTGGCATGTGATTTTCTGACAACTGGCAATCTACGGAAACGACAGCATTCCGGGCAAACTTCAGGGAATCATCATTCCACTGTTCTCTTTTAAACGAGGTAGGCGTGGATCTAAATAGATGGGTCGTGTTGTCCAGAGAATCTGCCTGCTCCGGGGAAGTATTGTTTACTTGGCTCGAGCCCTCGCCTGGTGCTTCCGGGTAAGGGTCCGTCGCTTGAGAATCTTCCCCCTGGCTGCCTACGTCATCACTGTTTGCCGCTGTGCACGGCGAGGAAGCCGCAGGGAGGGCGCCCTGCCCACCCATAACAAGACCCAACTTGGCAACAGGAGTGGTTTTAATACTACCGCTTTTGTTTTTCGACCAGTCATGTCCCAAAATCACCGGGAATGGGGGTTCGGGTAGCACTGCCACTGAAACTCGGTTTAAGTCCCCCTTCCAGGAAATATAACAATTACTGGACCTATATGATCTGGTCTCCCCATGTACACACTTAACTTTTACATGTTGATTAAGCCATTGTCATGGTAGTATGTAACGGCGAGCAACAATGGTTATATTGCTGCCGGTATCAAACAAGGCAAGCACAGCATATCCATTTATTAATACCACTCCTGTATTCGGGACTGCCAAGGGATTGGACAAAGCACAGTACCTCTCAGGAGCGGCCCAGCTGCAGTCCATCGGCTCGACATTCAATGGGCAGGAGGGAAGAAGGTGGCTGGCCTCACCGCACTTAAAACAGCGCGGTGGGCCTGGCTTATCTCGGGGCTTTACCGAAGCTTCCGCAGCTCGGCGGGGGGGATCAGGGACAATGGCGCGTCCCTGTCACGCACTGCGAGCCAACCTTTCTGACCCCCCCGGTTCGGTGCACCGCGATCTGACGCTCCATGACCTCTAGGAGGCCTTTCATGTCCCTATAGGGATGTCGCCGGACCTGCTGGGCGAGATGGCTAGGCATGGCGTTCACTAAACCCTCACACGCCACTTGTTCTACAACACGGCGTGCCTGGGGTTCCTCTGGCCGTAGCCAGCGGCCCATTTTGCCCCAGAAGTCGAAAGCTTGGGCTCGGGTAGGGCGGTCAGGGTCAAATTGCCAATTTCGCCACTCGCTCGCCTGCTAGTCCGACGTGATGCCATAGCGACTCAAGATCTCGGGTTTGAGGAGGTCATAATTCGCGACTTCCTCCTCGGGGAGATCATAATAAGCCTGTTGTGCGGCACCCTTCAGGTAGGGTCGCGAGGATGGACGCCCACTCCGTCCGCTGCCACTGGTTCCGGGTGGCAGTGCTCTCCAAGATGCACAGGTAGGACTCAATATCGTCCGTCTCCGACAACGGTACAATCGGGGGAGGCGGAGGTCGGGCGGGCTCCGGTCTTACCGATTCTGTGGTCGCGAGCTGTGCTTTGGTCTCTTCCAGCTCGCGCTTTGTAGTGGCCACCTCGTGTTGCAGATTCTGGAGCTGCATCGCCATTTCGGTGAGGACAGCATTCAGGTCCTGTCCTTCTGACATTTTCTTTCAGACTTTTTATCCTGCCGACTACGCCACTGTAAAACGAAGACACAACAAGCATAAAGGGTTGGGGTTTTCCGGCCCCGTATACTGTAAAAAATAGATTCAGGTCAGAAATATTGTTCATAACAATGTATATCAGACAACAAGATGGCGGACTGGGGGAATCTTTATGGAGAGGGACCGGAAATGAAAGTGAAGGCTGCTGGGAAGGTACCAAGATGGATGCTGGGATGCTGACGTCATCAGGGGTCGACAGAGGGAATGCAGAAGTGATATTGCGTGGTTCGGTACTGGAGGCGACTTCATGGCGGTGGTGTTTCTTTCTTTCTGCCGAAAACCAAGAGAGAGAGGTTAGTGCTCCGCCATTCCCTTCTGGCCTGCGGTTTCATGTAACAGTTTGAGTCTTTCCATGGCTCCCTAAGCGTGCGTGTGTGACAATATGGATTTAGTTTATATTCTTGTCTAAATTCACTACAAGTAAAATGGTATTCTGATTAACAGAAGAATGGCACTGAAAATAAAAAGAAAGGACCGTCTGCTCCCAACACCATATGACGTTCCACTCACCGTCTGCTGGTCCATCAATGAACAGACCTTCTGCCTCTGGTAGAGAAATCCTCTCAACTGTTCCTTGAGCTTTAATAAGAGCCAATCACAAAAAAAGAAACAGAGAGGACGTTACTCATAGAGATACTTTCTGTACTCATTAGAGACTCACTAAAGCCAAATCAGCACATCCAGAATAATGTGAACTCTGTCAATCTTTTCAAAAGTACCTACAGCTCTTGACAGCACTTCATCAGGTAGTTGTGGAGGACATCTGTCAGCTCCTCATCTTCTACTGTATAGAGGTCATTTAAACAATTTGGATGACACCTTTTCAGACACAACAGCCTGTTGGACAAGCAAATACAAGAGTTTGGTGCTATAATATCATCATAGCTCTTTTCTACTAGATAGATTGCAATAACAAATTTTTACTTGTTAACTGAACTAAGTTACCAGCAAGTGGTCATCTGCTCCATGGCCTTTTATGATGAACTCCAACAGTTTTTATGTTGAGTCCTCCTGGAGGCCCTGATGATCTCTGCAGCCTCATAAACCTGAGCCCCTTGTCCTCGAGTCAGCTGCCCTTCTGCAGCCACACAGACACTGTGGAGACACACAAATAAATACATCAGACTGTCACATGAAGTATTTGTCTTGTGCAAGCTGTCAGGTTTTGGTCTGAACACTCCTGTTTTCTCATAAAAGTGGACACTTTGGAATAAAGTTCAAACTTTGAGAATTACTCTGTGGTTCACTACAAAAACTCTCGTTCATGGTTATCTCAATAGTTTTTTAGAATACATCCATTATTTCAGAGTATTATGTATACCCCAATCTGGACACTACCTAAAGTAATATGCAAGTCACAGACACGTCATCCTAAGATAAAAAGGATAAATACAGTGCTCTCCATTATTACTGGCACCCCTTGTAAAAATTAGTAAGAAGGGTTACAAAAAAAATCCCTGTTTGCTGAAGAAATGTCACCTTGCACTGAAAAAATTAGAAACAGCAGACTTTTAATTGAAACAATTTCATTCAAAGAAAAACAAAGCCTTCATCAAGAAATAAATATTTTTAAAATTAACATTTTTATAAGGGGTGTCATTAATAGTGGAGGGCAAGTTAAATGAATGCCACAATTAAAGGTATGCCACACATGAAGAAATTATATATATATATATATATATATATATATATATATATATATATATATATCCATCCATCCATCCATTTTCCAACCCGCTGAATCCGAACACAGGGTCACGGGGGTCCGCTGGAGCCAATCCCAGCCAACACAGGGCACAAGGCAGGAACCAATCCCGGGCAGGGTGCCAACCCACCGCAGTATATATATATATATATATATATATATATATATATATATATATATATATATATATATATATATATATATATATATATATATATGGAAGAGAAGGTCTGTGATACGGTTTGCATTATCAGCATCTTTAAAAGACTGACAGTAAAATCAAAGGGTTCCTCCACAGTCAGATAAAGAGCATACTGAGAGAGAATAAAAGAAACATACACAATCTAAACGCAAATGTAAAGTTACATAAAACTTACAGTTCATATTCACATACCATCAACATGTCTACTCCACAGTCTACTAGGAAAAGAAGGAAAGAAATAAAGACACACGTGAAAGTCAAACACTACAAGAGAATTACAATTTTAAGAAATGGGTGTTTACAATTTACCTGATTTTTCATCAGCATCCAATTTCCAGAAGATATTCTTGTAGCAAGCTGGCTGAAAGGAAAAAAATGATAAATGTCACTTGACATAAATAAATTGAAAAGGCTCTGTGCACATCGCGACTGTCAGTCTGACTCACGTATAATTTAGTGGCGCACTGCCCATTGCAGGAAAGTCTTTTAACAGTTTAGAAATAGCAGGCATCATCTGCACAAAACTACCATGAAATTAAAATTGACGGTACAAAAACATCGCACATTATTTGATATTACAATTTTGACACATTACTCGAACATAAGCAACTAAACAGAAAAGAAAAAAGGTAATATCGTGCACCACTGCAGTCAATCTGAGCTTTATCAAAAGCCTACTTCACGACAGAATAACTGATCAAGTGTTTCCTAGATGCTTGTAAAAGTTTTTTGTCTTCCATGCACAGTCGAGGAGTTCTCATGAAACTTGCCTTGTGTAATTTGAAGAGTTGCCGGTACAGCTGAGTGCCGGTCGACTTCAAGCACTGACTATAAATCAATTACTACAACGAAAATGATTATTAATACAAACGTAAAGGTTCACGGTACAAACATAACCATGCAAAACAAGATTATTAAAAATACGAAAAAAACTGCAGCTTTCAGACGTTTTCATTTCGAAGCACACTTACTTCCATTGTCAAAAATACGAGCAATTAGTTTCGTCGCTTCTTCTTCTTTTGTCTAATGGAGTTTCATCACCGCAGCTTCTTTTTTTTGTCTCTTTTCGTTTAATGGAGTTTCGTCGCTTGGTACAACGGCAGGTTATTTAAGACAGTGGTCCCCAATCTTTTTGACAGCAAGGACCACTTTATTAGATGCAAATTATTCCACGGACCGTTCGGGGGGGGGGGGGGGGGGGGGGGGAGTTTTATACACAATTTACATAATATTTCTATTATTATTAAGTTATTAAGCAGTTCGCATACGTTTGCAACCTGAGATTTTTCTTCTTTTTTTGCATATTATATAACAAAGACATATGCTTTGCATTTGCCATTCCAACAGACTGCACATCACAAACATTAACACTGTTCGTGTCTGCCGTTTCTATAGGAGGGTGACAATGAGTTAAATTCCAATGGATGTTTTTCAAATGTTGACAAGCAATAAGCAAAAAGGTATCACTGAAAACCACCGAAAACAAAAACAGCAAAAGAAAAAAAAAAATAGTACGAGGAAAGTTCGAAGAAAGAATTTTTTTTACAATGTTTCTGTTTGGGGATCGTTGTGCAAACGTGCACAACTGAGCTGCGACCACAGATCTAACTGCTCTGTGGATGATTCATTCAGGCATTTCAAGGTCACTTCGTTGTAATGAAAGCATCTGCTGAATGTACTTCGTAGTAACGCGATTTCTATAGACTCGTGTCATATGGGGAAACTGTCGGGACCATAAAAATAACTTTGTTGTAATACTCTCTCACCTCGGTCTCTCTCCGGTCTCTGCGCCGCTGCAAAGCCCCGCCCACCAAGCGTTCTGAAAAATCTGAGTGAGTCTCCGTTGCCGGCAGTTCTCTCGCGGCCCGGCTGTCAGACGGCTGCGCCCCGGTAGTGGGTCGCGGACCGGTGGTTGGGGACCCCTGATTTAAGAGATAGCTCTATAAGGCGGAACCTCAAAGAGATAGGGATCACGAACTGTGAAACATTTGGTTAAAGTTACACTTGATAGACAACTTCAAACGTTGATAATTGGACAGGTGAGTTTTTGATTGTCATAGATTAACAATAATATCATTCGTTGAAATTCTGAATTAGCCAATACTATCCACTTGCATTTACAGTTATCCCGCCTTCAGATCCGCCCATAATGTCTCCGGTCTGCAGCAATACCCTTCTCCCCATTGCTGCAGTGTAAGTATATTTAACACGGTGTGCGCCAGCCAGTCTTTTTTTTTTTTACTCTATTCCATTTCAAACGAAGAATAAAAGTTAAAAACATTTTGTAAATGGAAGTATGTGGTATAAATGTAATCCATGTGTATATATATCTTTAAGACAGAAAGGACACTATTTGTAGTGAAAGTATACATCGTAGCCGTAGAAAATACAATTTCAACAATGCTGCGTACTGTTTTACCAAGGTGCATAAAAACATACTTCGCGTATCTGTGTAGTACTAGCTGGGCCTGTTTTTCCTTATAGGATCATAGTCCATATTCTGTACAACGTAAAAAGTACAGACTAACAGCAGTGACCTTGACAGTAAATACGCGACATTTTTGAAGACTGTGCAAAAACAACATTTATTTATTTCATTTCCATGCAAAGACTAACTCAAAGTGCTTTGCAGGATGTGAAAGAGAAAGCTACAAGAAAAGAAAAACAAATACAGTTAGGTAAGAATAATAATGAATAATTGAGAAAAATAAAGAAGTTAATCCGTATGAGCTTGTATAACATAGCAGAAAAGTAGCGCCCATATATATATATATATATATATATATATATATATATATATATATATATATATATATATATATATTTAATGATAACATCAGGAGTGTATGTACATTTGTTTTAATTTTTAGTGTTGGTCACGTTTATTGTCATGCCCATAGTTCAGTGAACTGTGTACTTGCATATTTCCAGCATCCATTCCACCCCCATCTGGGCCCGGTCAGTACTTGGATGGGAGACCATTTAGGAAAAGCTTGGGTTGCTGCTGGAAGTGGTGTTGGTGAGGCCAACAGAGGTCTCTCACCCTGTGGTCTGTGTGTGGACTCCAATTCCCCAGTGTAGTGATGGGGAAACTGTGATGTATAAATGGTGCCATCCTGTGAATGAGACGTAAAACCAAAGTCCTGACACTCTGTGGTCATCCCTTGGCACATTTTGTAAAAAGTAGGGTGTTCCCCAATGTTCTGGCTAAATTGCCCATCACTGCCTGGTCTTTGTGGCCTCCTAACTAACTAAATATCTCTCTCACCCCTTCACTACCTAATGACTATTATATGGTGAGCCTGTTGGCACAAAATGGCTCTCATTGGTGGTGGTTGAAGTGCCCCTATTGTAAAGCGCTCTATAAATGTGATGTTGTTGTCTTCTTCTCTGTGGAACATCTGACATTAATACAGTACCAAAAAATAAATAAAGTACACAGTGGTCAGCAAACAACATATGCTGTATGTATTGTACATACAATATATTTTCAAGTATTATATGCAGTATACATATTGTTATATTACAAAATGTGTTGTTTTGATTGATTGTTTATCATCCTCATAACTTATAGGTAGAAATATATTGGTGAGAGTGCCAATGGTCCTGTATAATTTGCTTGAAGGGAGAAGTGAGATAGATAGCTGTGGAGGATGGCTGAGATCTTTAGTTGTCCTATTTGCTTTTCTAAGTTAGTGAGTGTTGTATATGTACTGAAGAAAAGGCAGATGGGGGACCTGGTAACATTCTGTGTTACCTTCAGCACCCTCTTCAGTGAACCTAGCAGTTTCCATGCGTGGATGTTAGACAGACAGTGAGAATGGACTCCACTGTGCAGGGCCGGCCTTAGGCCACTGCAACCTATGCGGCCGCAGTGAGCCCCGCACTTTCATAGGCCCCGCGCTAATTCTAGGTGTAAATTATTAAATTAAACCATTATAACTTATAATCATGTATAGGTCAGCGTGTTTATTCTGTTTTTATGTTTTTACAGTGTTTTTTATCTATTACGTCGTTGTTTCAAGTGATTACGACAAGTAAATAAAATTGAAAAAAAAATTGTAGCTGCTCGGGTGCTTTATCTCTAAACTCGTCATTTAGGGGAACTTGGGGTAAGATGAAACAGACACCGTTCTTAACCTTATGATGGCTCAGCTCAGTGAAACCAATCAAATAGGAGGAGCTATTTATGGAGATGATGTTATCGATTTTTTGGATGAATAGTTTGAAATTTACCGGCAGTGGTTTAAATTTTCTCTTTTCTGCCAGACGAAGATTTTTTCACCGGTGAGTAAAGCTTGTTCCTCAGAAACAAGCGTTGTATAAAATTCGAAGATCCTGTACATTGATAACCCACCCTATGTTAACAGTCAGCCATAGAATCATCGGCACGTCAACTTGTATTTTTATACAATTTGTTTTATGAATAGTCTCTCATTTCAAATGTTTAAGATAGTTTTACAAAATAAAATAATGTGATTCGTCTACCCAAACGATTGTTTCATCTTACCCATAGTAGGGGTAAGATAAAAAAATTTTTTTTCACAAACACTTGCTCAAAACGTACCAATTCATCCCTAAGCGACAAGCGCATGCATATGCAGATCATTAACAATAATTTGACTGAAAATTACTGGTAAAAAGCAAAAAATGTGGATTTGACAAGGAATTTTAAAAAGTGGTTCATCTTAAATTGGTAGACTTAAGGTATTTTTTTAAATTTTATTTACTCGTAATCAAATGCAAACGTGACATAATCAAATGCAAATTGTCGTTCAAACGTTAAATCACGTAATCAAATTCAATAACGACGTAATAAATCAGTAAATACTTTATTTTGTTCATTTTTCATTTTTTTAACTGTGGCATCTGGTGAAAGAAGCTTCTCGTGCCTCAAACTAATCAAGAATTACTTGAGGTCAACAATTCACGAAGATAGATTGAACAATTTGGCAATTCTTGCTATTGAGCGTGATCTATGTAGGAAACAAAATTTTGATGATATACTGTATGACTTCGCTACACGCAAGGCTCGTAAAGTAAAGTTAATTTGATCGTGATTTTGTACTTAGTAAAGAATGAATAAAATGCAAAGACGAATTTATTTTCTAATACAAAATCTTAATTTTCACTTATTATCCTTATCCCTACCCCGACTGGGCCCCGCGCAATCCGTTTCGCATAGGGTCCCGCTATTGTTAGGGCCGGCCCTGCCACTGTGCACCTGTGGCAGGAACAAACCCTGAACAGGGCATCGGGCCATCACAGGACAAACACATGCTAGGGATAATTTAGTGTTGCCAATTTATCTAACTTGCATGCTGTTGGACTATGGGAGGAAGCCAGATGAAACTCACTCTGGCATGAGTAGAAGATGTACAATTCATGTAAGGAATGCCTTAATGTGAGGCAGCAGCGGTACCACAGCATCAGAACACTGCCCATAGAGGTAAGAAAGAAACTTATTATCTCTGCCATCTTCCATCCATTGATGAAAAAGGTCTTGTGGACAGATGAGGCAAAGATGAACCTGCATCAGAGTGATGACAAGAGCAAAGTGTGGAGACCAAAAGGAACTGCCTAAGATCTAAAGCAGACCACCTCATCTTTTAAACTTGGCAGTGGGGGTGTTATGGCTTGGGCATGTATGCCTGCCACAGGTCCTGGCACATTTCTTTCTCTTCATTGATAATGGAGCTGCTGACGGCATTGGCACAATGAATTCTGAGGTGTGTAGAAAGATCTGATCTGCTCAAGTTCCAGTAAATGTCTCCAAACTCTTTGGATGGAAATTCATCCTAAAACAAGATAATGATCCAAACATACTGCAATGCAGGAGTTTATCAAAGCTAAAAAATGGAAAATTCTTGAATGGCCAGTCACCTGATTCAAATCCAATGGCACAGGCCTTCTATATGCTGAAGAGAAAACTTAAGGAGATAAGCAGACGCTGAAGATGGCTGTGGCTTGTCAGAGCATCACCAGAGACGATCCTCAGCACCTGGGGCCTCATGCATAAATCCTTGCGAAGAATTCACACTAAAACATGGTGTACAGATAAAAGCAGAAACGTGCATATGCACAAAAAACTCCAGATGCATAAATCTGTGCGAACGCCAACTTTCACATTCTTCCACTCCATAAATCCCGGTCAGCGTGAAAAGTAACACACATGCACGCGCCTGCTGCCACTCTCCAAATTCCTCCCAGAATTACGCCTCTTTGAATATGCAAATCATTATAAATAGCCCTTAAGCTCAGCATTCCGTGAAAAGGTAATGGCAAAAGCACAGGGGAAAATAGAAGAATTTCAGCGAATACCAAGTGGAGGCAAGGAAAAACATCATTTTTGTTGGTTTAAACAGTGGTATAAACAACAAAAGAAAGTTGATCGAGTGACAGTGTGTCGGAGAAGCTCAAAAGCTCAAGTTCACAAAGTCGCACAGTGCCCGAAATAAAAAAGTTGTCACATATCAAAGTCGCCTGAAAAGGCAAGTCGTAGCCCACTGTCTGAGTGTCATATGAAAGCTTATTAGGGTACAGAGGAAAAAAAAATAAGAACACAGTGAGATAAAAGCTCGAAATGTCAAATTTAATCTCAAAATTTTCACTTTAATCACGTAGTTTATTTTGTCATTAAGGTAGAACATCATAAACTTCATCTTTAAATCGTTTAATTTACTAGTTTCTCAAATCCCATCTTAACTAAAGTAGCATGTTAAATGCTTTGTTTTGTATGTGTTCTTCTATGTGCTCTATGTGTGTGAATCACTACGTGCTTCTTAAACGGGCTTTATCTTCCTCCGATAGGACACAGAATCCATTACATTCGTGATATTAGAGCTCTCTGAATAATTAAAATACTGAGATGTATACTTAATATCATTTTCATGATGATAGGAGTTAAAGCATGTTATTAAACATGGGAACACGGTGGCACAGTGATAGTGACGACCTTGCACCCCGTCCACAGATTGTTCCTGTCTCCCGCAAGATGCTTGCTGCGCCGTATGTGACCTTTCGATAAAATAATTTATCACAGCAGTACTGTCTCTTCCAAACATACTAACCCCCAATTCCTGTCCTTCCTTTTCTTTCTCCAAGTAACCAATCGCCACACAGTCAGCTCTGTAATAGACGTTAAGCCATCTGTAAACTTAGAATGCCAATTCTTCAAAACTTTTAAGGAACATTGAAATATCTTCATAGTACATGTGTAATTATTCTATCCATCTATCCTTCCAGTGTCGCACCAGCAAGAATACAGCGCGAGGCAGGAACAATCCCTGAACTAACTAATGCTGCGACACCATGTCCTCACATGTTTAATTATTAACAATATAGATTATTTAAATGATGTTAACATTTTATCTGTATAATGTAATAAACATATTTTGCTGCATTTCATCTTAAAAATGATATCGTCATCATATGTATATACGCGCTTTATAAAGTGGCTCAGGTTGTGCAATATTATAACTGTATCACAAGTTTACAGTGAGATGATTGTACTTATAAGTACAAACAGTTCTACAAGGAGCACTTGATGGACTGATTGAATGTGTTTATAGTTCTTGGGATGAAACTGTTTCTGAACCACATTGTCCCTACAGGAAAGGCACTGAAGCATTTGTTGTATGAGAACGGTTCAATAAACTGTGCGCATGGCTGAGGCAGTGTGTGCTTGATGCTGTATACCGATTAATTCTCTTTCTGATCAGCTGTTGTAGAGCTGTGATTCCACACTCAGATACATTAGGATAGATACTCTGAGTGGTGCATTGAGAGGAACAACGCTAAAGCAGCTATGGTATTTGGAATAGTTCGGCTATTCCGTGGACCATTATATTGTTACAGGTTAATTACAATCAGATGCCTTAAACTAATAAACAATATGCTGTTAATTACAGTGTATTTGATAAAGCCGCACCAGGGATGTGGATCTAAAAAAGAAAGGGAAACCACACTGGAACAAAAGGACTGCTTTGACGCTGGGTGCTGGCAGCTTGCAGAACTGAGTGGAGAACTTGCGTACGCCAAGCATTTAGCTGGCGTGAAAATGTGCGTAGCTTTACACCAAGTTTAGGTTTTATACATCGTGATTCGAGCATGGAAACGGGAGTACGCAACATTTTTGTGCATACGCACCGTTTATACATAAGGCCCCCGGTTATTGTGGTATAGCAGATCCATAGCTCACGTCAAAAAGGCCACTTTTTAATTAAATAATCGCCGTCTTCGCGGCTTATAGAGAGGATGTGGATCAGGTGTGGCAATCACTGGCTCCCGGCAACAATTACGGATGCGGTCGACTCCTCATGTGTGCACTTAAGCGAGGACCGCCTGCATCACAAACTTCCCCGGGAACTGCATTTGGCCACACTCCCACGCCCTCTCTATAACGGAGGTTGCAGGAGAAGAAGGCAGGAACTGGGGAGAGTAACGCCGGTGCAAGAGAACTATAATGAGCGAGTGCAGGCTCACGGGCATCTGAACAGTGAGCCCCAGCGGGGTGTTTGGCCGACACCTAGGGCAGTTGGTAGTGGTCACTTCTGCTGAGCATGTAGTTGGGGAGCAGGAGTGACCGGAAGAAGGATGTCTTGCCACGGAAGACAGCGGGAGTCGGGCGGCCTGGGAGGTGGATTCCCCAGCGTGAGCATCCTGGTCGCTGGGGAACCCAAGTCTCGGTCTGGGGAGAGCAGAACCGAAGCCTGGGATCGGGAAGCCTCCAGATCAGCAGGCAGAGCAGGTCAGCTGTAGCTAGGGTGACTCCTCTGGTTCATTACCTGGATGGGAGAAGCAGGGGAGTCACCAGTAGAAGACAGGCACTGGGCTTTATTTTTAAAAGGACAGCTTCCAGCCATTGTTTTAACCTCGCTGTTTTTTTTTCTTTAAATGATTTTTTTTTTGTATTGGATTTTAACTTCCATCTTTCACTTGTTTTAATGGGATTATTTATTTGAAGATTTGAGACACTGTATTATTTATTTGAACACTTGTTTTGTTTTGTTGGTTTTAAATAAAAGCACTTTGCATTTTTTGCACCATCCCCTTGCTTCATTGTTGTGCCTCACTGCCTAGCTCATCAGTGACATTACTGACGGTGTCAGGTTCAAGAGCTCCCAGAAGCAAGATGAGAGCGTGGAGCGAACCCACAGACTTCAAGCAGTCATTGCATGCAAGGACAAAGTCCTAAATATGACAATGGATTTAATTGACCTGCCATTTCTGGATCCCTAACATTATAGTGTCCTGAAATGGAGGGGGACCCTGTAGAAAAAGTGTTGTCATTTCTGCATGCTGTGACCGAAATGTCTGAAAATCCCTGTAAATGAAAGACTTGCAGTTGGCACTTATACAGTCATATTTAAAGTGTTTGTTTTGTAATTTTAAACTGTGGAGCAGAGGGAGAAATCAAGAAAAAAAATGCGTCTTTTTCCCAAACCTTATGGAGGGCACCATATGTTAATTCTTTTAGGGAAATTTCAAAACCACAAAATGAAGTGATTACATAGTAAGCTCAGTAAAATATGTTCCTGATTTAAAAAGTAAAAAAATAGAAAATCATTAAAGACCTACCAATACAGGACTAGTTTTCATTTATTTTTACAATAAAAATCACCCTTATGTTTGTGAATAGTTTATAAGGCCCTATAAGGCACGGTTCTGTATCCTTATGCTATCAATTTCTTGCAAATTCCTCAATACTGCATTTAACTAAAAATGTTTATGCCATTCCATTAGAAGCACCACAGAATGGTCCCTGGTTTCTCATTGGCATTCCCGTTCATCATCAGGTGCGACTCACATTTCTGTTTGCAGAATCAGCTGGCGGACATCACAGTATACACCAGGATGCTACACAGCACTATACTACAATATAAAATATACAATACTTTGAACCCAGGCTGCATAGCCAGTATTCTTTTCTGATTATCACCCAAGCAGTCTACAAACCATTGACTGGTAAATGGTAAGCATTTTAAAAATATGCAACACTATGAAGCATGGTGCTTGGATTGCTGCTGCCTCATAGTTCCAACATCTTGGACTCGAATGTCTTGTACATACGAGCCTTTAAAAGACCATGTGGAGTTTTCATGTTCTCCTTCCTGTCTGTGTGCCCATCCATGTTTGCATGAGTAGATACTACAATTTCCATGCTTATCTCTTTTGTGTTCTTTGATGTCCCAGTCTAACAATTGCCTGTTGCTGTTGATATTCTTCTTGAATCCTTGGTTCACAGGTAAATGTATTGATGACCGCTGTACTTGTTGGCTCACATTTGCCTCTTTTGTTTCAGCTCTGTTGTCTTCTTTATATTATTCTATATGTGATACAACAGCCTTCATGGCCTGTCTTTTATTTCTCTAAATATTTGCATTTATTAACACACAACTAATGAAGTCTTACAGAGAAATTTCAAGAGACATACACAGGAAAATTAACGGAAGGAATTATTAAGGACTAGTCATTTAGCCCGTTACAATAACGGGCGCTAGAACAGTAGTGCATAAACATTAGTATATTAAATGGCAAGGGACTTTGACCTCATTCTTTTTGTTGGTCGTATTTTTCTGTCTTTCAGCCTTTCTTTTGTTGATGTTTACTTGCTGAACTGACCGTTCTTCGTGGGCTGCCGCCGTGTATTGTGTGTCTTTAATTTTCTGTGACAGTAATACTGTCTTGTACGGCTCTATTCAATAAGGGCGCGTAGATAATTTAGTTCAAATGGCTCTGGAATATGTGAAGAGCAACAGGTGCAGATCTTTATTTACGTGCGCCTTTATTCGCTGCGCCCAATTGAGGTCGTCCTTTTGAGGCTCGCCTTTTTGTGCACACCCTTATTGAAGGATACAGTCTTGTACGTCCGTAATATACCTTTAATTTTCTCTGGTGGTAATACAGGCCTGCGTGTCGGTAATATGCCTTTAATCTCCTCTGATAGTAATACTGGCTTGTATGTGGCTGTAATATGCGTCACTGTATTGTGTACCTTTAATTTCCTCTCGCAGTAATACTGGTTTGTATTTCCGTAAAACGCCTCTAACTTTCTCTGACAGTAATATCGCGCATCGCACCGTGCCCCGCGCATGCGCACTTCACCAGAAGACACCCACACACGGACACCTGGACGCACATAGGGATTTTATATATATAGATAAGATTGAGCAACACCTGGCAAGGAGAGGAGTTATTCTGAATGGTCAGCATGGGTTCAGAAGAGGGAGGTCGTGTTTTACTAACATGCTGGAATTCTATGAGGAGGCAACAAAAGGATACGATCAAAGTGGAGTTTATGATATTATTTATCTGGACTTTCAGAAAGCATTTAATAAGGTGCCACATGAGAGGTTGGACATCAAATTAAAGAAGTGGGAGTTCAGGGTGATGTTTTTAGATGGGTGCAGAATTGGCTCAGACACAGGAAGCAGAGGATGATGGTGTGAGGAACCTCATCAGAACTGGCCGATGTTAAGAGTGGTGACCAGCAGGGGGCAGTGCGGGGGCCGCTGCTATTTTTAATATATATAAATGATTTAGCTAGGAATATAAGTAACAAGCTGTTTAAATTTGCAGATGATACCAAGATAGGTGGATTAGCAGATAACTTGGAATCCATTATATCATTACAGAAGGACTTGGATAGCATACAAGCTTGGGCAGATTTGTGGCAGATGAAATTTAATGTCAGTAAATGTAAAGTATTACACATAGCAAATAAAAATGTGAGGTTTCAATACACAATGGAAGGTCAGAAAATCAAGAGTACACCTTATGAGAAGGATTTAGGAATTGTAGTGGACTCTAAGCTATCGACTTCCCGACAGTGTTCAGAAGCCATTAAGAAGGGTAACAGAATGTCAGGTTATATAGCGCCCTGATGTGTGGAGTACAAGTCACAGGAGGTTCTGCTCAAGCTTTATAACACACTGGTGAGGCCTCATCTGGAGTACTGGGTGCAGTTTTGGTCTCCAGGCTACAAAAAGGACATAACAGAGCTAGAAAAGGTCCAGAGAAGAGCGACTAGGCTGATTCCAGGGCTACAAGGGATGAGTTATGAGGAAAGATTAAAAGAGCTGAGCCTTTATAGTTTAAACAAAAGAAGATTAAGAGGTGACATGATTGAAGTGTTTAAAATTATGAAGGGAATTAGACCAGTGGATTGAGACTGTTACTGTAAAATAAGCTCATCAAGAACACAGGAACACAGTTGGAAACTTGTTATGGGTAAATTTCACACAGACGGTATGAAGTTTTTCTTTACACAAAGAACAATAGACACTTGGAATAAGCGACCAAGTAGTGTGGTAGACAGTAAGACTTTAGGGACTTTCCAAACTCGACTTGATATTTTTTTGGAAGAAATAAAAAGATAGGACTGGCGAGCTTTGTTGGGCTGAATGGCCTGTTCTCGTCTCGATTGTTCTAATGTTCCTCTGCCGGGGAACCAGCCTTTGGTGTCCTTCAGTCTTTCCCAGGATTTTACAGACCCTAGGGCTGCTATGTAGCAGGATTAAATGCTAGAGCCATCCCTTATGCAAAGAACACAAGGAACAATGCCTTCTGGTGGGCACAAAAAACAAGAGCCTGTGATACCTTTGGGCTATTAACGGATTTGTAAATTGGCAATTGAGGTTTGAAGATGGCTCTGCACCTGACAGGATCTCAGTAACGGTGATCATTCTGAGAGGATGTTATGTGATTTTTTTTTTTTTTTTTTTATCATTTTGCTTTCTAAACAAATGAAGTCCAATGGTCTGACTATGACCAGGTACTCCAGTACATTTGTGCCAGGTGGGTTTCTGCTCTGTGCCAGTGCACCTTACAGTATATAAACTTCACCCTGTTTTAGATGAAGAAGAATCACAAAACCGACTGATAGAGAATGGGAATCCGTTGAGTTGTGGAGGCTTTACCAGCCATCATTTCTGTCTGTAAATGATGAAGCCACATACTTTTTTGCTGATCATTGTGGAAGCCATTCTTTATTATTTACAAATGAAACATCATGAACTATATTACCTACACACAAAATTCAGCAGACCATACTCTCCCCTTCAAGAGACTGCAGCATTCCTTTCCCTTCCTTGGCTTGCCCTCAGTTGCACCCTTCCAGCACTTGGCTCTCTTCCCATAACTTTGATGGGTGGGTACTCTGCTATTCACAAACATGACCCTCACTTTGTGGTCAATGCAGCAATACTTTGAGCCCGGGCTGAACAGCCAGTATTCTTTCCTGATTATCACCCAAGCAGTCCACAAGCCATTCACATTCTCCTGAATGATGTAATGCTACAATCGGCCTGTCTCAAAAGGAACTCTGGCAGCCCTTTGTTCCAACAGTGACTGTCAGAGTTGCCCAGATAGTCAGCCAAAACAAATTAAGGTGGGTCAGGGCCTGAGTGGGAGCAGAACACAGCAAATACATATATACAGTAATTACTGAATAACATTTTAGGACCTCCGTACTGGAACCTGTAGCTCCTTCCCTGCTGCTTTCAAGCTGATTTCCCCATCAGTTTTGCAGCCGAGTCCTCTTGTTTCCCAGTACCACCAACTTCTATTCTCCAACCAGAACAACAAATATGTAACCTTCATTTAGTGTCATGAGAATAGTGTAATAATAAAGTAATAAATATATGTACTTAAAAAAAATGGTGGCGAGACATGGGTTTGCTTCCCGGGTCCTCCCTGCGTGGAGTCTGCATGTTCTCCCTGTGTCTGCGTGGGTTTCCTCTGGGCGCTCCGGTTTCCTCCCACAGTCCAAAGACATGCAGGTTAGGTGCATTGGCGATCCTAAATTGTCCCTAGTGTGTGCTTGGTGTGTGTGTGGGTGTGTGTGCCCTGCGGTGGGCTTGCACCCTGCCTGGGGACCTGCCTTGCGCCCTGTGTTGGCTGGGACTGGCTCCAGCAGGCCCCCGTAACCCTGTGTTAGGATATAGCAGGTTGGACGATGATTGACTGACTGACTGACTGACTGACTTAAAAAAATATATTCTTTGAACTTACTACAGGTTAAAACCAGTAATGATAAGACTGGCTTGTCTGCTAGCCTGGGGGAATACAGGGGAGCTGAGATGAAAGGCCATTAACAGTCTGTTATAGCCTAGAGTGGAAGGATGCCTCATGGATTAAAGTGGGGGCTAGACTGGAGGACTGAGTTGTGTCTGAATAGGATTGGTATAGAATAGGGAGTTCGCTTATCTGATTGGTCCAGGAGGTACACTAAGGTGGTTTGACTAAGATAAAGACAGAGGTAACAAAGAAATTCAGTCTCTCCGCCATTTTCCATCCATGGAGCATAAGACAACCTGTTTTGGTGGCCATATTCCATTCAAATGCCATGCTGCATCAAGGGCCAAGCCAGTCAAGAGACTATAAGCCACCATGTAGCCTATTATCGGGTTGTATTAGTTTGACAACACTCACATTGGTAATCTGTTTATTATTTTGGGCATATTATCTATAATACATTGTGATGCCTGGGGGGGTACATCTGCCATATCCCTGACACAGACAGGTAGGACATGAGTTTGCCACACAGCACACGGTTTATTTACAAGTGCATTTACAGCACAAGTAAAGCACAGTCCCTTTGCCGCCCACCTTCAGTCCTCAACACAGGCTTTGTCCTCTTCCTTCTGACTCTGGTCATTGAGTGCTGGCAACTGGCTTCTTTTTATAGGGCACCAGATTCCCAACGAGCTTCTTCTGGCAGCACTTCCACTACAAATAGGGCCCCACAAATGTCCATGTGCCCCCTTGTGGTGACCATGAGTCTCAACAGGGTTGAGCTTCTATGCTCATAACCCGTAGCCCCAGGCCTTCTGTCGGTCCGGGTGAGAAACTGTCCTGGAAATACTCTCTCCCCCCGGTCCTTCCATAATCTGGGCATCCTGGCCAGGTACTGGCCCCGGCTGTATGCCGCAACATATATAAATTTGTGACTTTTCTCCTACCTGTGTTGGTGCTCTATCTAATTGTTTGGGGTCATAGAATGTTATAAAGGGTAGGAAGTGCTCAACAACATTAGCAGTCAATCCTGACAGTGTGGTAAGTGCATGGGGTTTGAAGCTTTCCATTAAAGTCTACAAAATGAAGATTGTAAAGAGGAAGAGGGTCACACTAGGCCCCTACCACAACAAAACACATACTCTTAAGAATCTACAATGAAGGGCTAAACCACGGATGAGGCGCCAGTCCATCACAGTTTTCTGTACAACTTTATCTAAGTTCTCCTCGTCTTTTGATTTTGCTCTTATTTCTTTCACAATGTCTTACTTATGAAGACACTGCATCCTACAGAGAATCGAAGCCAAAACAACAGGCAGGTAGAGACAGGCGAATGAAAACAAGAAGATGATAAAAAGAGACTTGCGCACGTTTATGTGTCACAAAAATGCAGGGACAAAGAGCGATCTTGAATTGTGTCCAAATGAAGACAGTAAACAAGGAGTGGAGACATGAGTTCAAACAACATCAATAGCGCCTTTTGGGACATTTCCACTAACAGTGTCCTGTCTGGGGATTGCCTCTTTGTCATACCCAATTCCCTGATAGGTTGTGGGCCCCCAGCACCCACATATTGAGACTTTCTAGCTGTATTTGCTCCTACATCTGCTCTCATGGGTTCAGGTTTACAAAAGTTCATTTGAGTGTAAACAGGAATCACACAGCATTGAGAAAACATTGACAGTTTATCATCCTCAGAGTATATTTGGAAAAAAACAAAGAGTAGCTTAAATGAGTTATTGACTGGCAGGGTGGTGCCATCACTGGGGTGTCACTTTAAACACCAAGATTAGTCTGCTCATTAAAAAGACAGCTGCCGTCCAGACCTGTTCAGCTCCTCCTGTAGTGAGAGAAGGGGCTCGTAATCCGAACAACTCATGCGGATATGACGCACCCTGTAGAAAAGACACAATTAAGAGTTACAAACACAGCAGTGCATCACTTCACATGCAGGAGTATCTCTGCAACATGTCCCCCTGAGGTCACCTTCCCAAGAATTCCTCCTGCTGTCTCTGGTCATCTAATTCAGATGATGTGTGTATAACCACCTGTCTGTCACTGAACCCAGTGATGATTTGGTTTGATGTCCTCTGCAGACGTGCAGGTTACATCTTGTTTGATGATCCATGTTCTCTTAATTTGAACCTAAAACTGGACACCTTCTAAGCCCTCTGTTCTGTCTGTAAAGACCTCCTTGGTCCCTCATTATGTATGTCACTTCTTCTTCCTGACTCCTTCCTTTCATTTTCTTCCTCTGGCTTGTGTGATCATCTGCTGTCATGCTAAACTTTATTTTCTGTCTCATTTGTTTCTCCTGTTTTACTATTTACTGATTAGTGCTCCTCTGTTTTTCCTTTCCCATCACCTGTGTCCCCTGTGACTCGAAAACCCTCATCATCTGCTTCTTCTTCTCCCTCTTCTCCTCTCCACACCTCAGTGTCCACACTGCCTGCCATCTCTCTCCCTGTCCTGTTGTTTCTCATCCAGATGTTTCCTCCTGATCTTGTTGCCTTTCCTAACTGAATTGATAGGCCTGACCAGTGGTGCTCAGCGATCAGTCCTTAAGACTCCCTGTGTCTGCAGGTTTTTCTCCTATCCTATCCCTTCTGTTAATTGGACTTCTGCCTTAATTAAGAGCTTTGTTTTTACAACCATCCAGAAATCACAAAATGGTTATGCTATATTTTACTGAATGAAGGAGGAATTTGTGTTGGAGTGTTAGATGTGAAAGAAATTATTTTTCTTTAAAATATATATATATATACTAGCCGTCCCGCGCAGCTCCGCCCTCACAGTAGTGAAACAGGATAAACTTTAAAAATCAATAAACAAACAGGTATCACTAGCTAAGCGGAGGCAAGGTACACTCCAAATCGTGGTGAGAGGTAAACCGACTCGAATGGAGGCTGGTAAGTGAGTGAGGAGGGCCCTGCCCGTCTCCCCACTCCTGATGTCACTCTTCCCCCTCCCCTAAGCCTGCAGCCTCTGTCTTGGATTAGCGCAAATTTATCGCTCCTGCAAGCGAACTATGATTCTTAGCGCGCAATGAGAGAAGTCGCAAAATAAACCAGAATGTTCAAGCAAATTATAGAAAAAAGCCTGATCTAAATCCATTAAGTAGTTCTCTCATTCACTAGCTAAGTGGTGGTAAGCAATGTTCCCTCTAAGCTGAGCGCGTGAGCAATCGCTCATACGAATTCAAAGCGTCGCTCATACTTCCCGCACGATTGCTCATTCCGACGGCGTCGCTCGTACTTATTGCACGATCGCTCACTCCGACCGTCGGAGTTGGTGCTCATAAATTTTTGGCTTAAACAAAATGTCGCTCATAAACAATGTTTTTTGCTCACTATATGCTACTCCTTAGAGGGAACATTGGTGGTAAGGTACATGCCCCGAGGCTGGAGCGTGAGTGAGTGAGTGAGTAAGGAGGGCCCCTCCCCTCGGCCCACAGCGTCTCTCTCGGATTCACGCAAATAAATTGGTACCGCAAGTGAACTATGATACTTAGCATGATGAAAGAAATCACAAAATCAAGCAGAATGTTCAAGCAAATTATAGAAGAAAACCCGATCTAAATCTGTTAAGTGGTTCTCTCGTGAAAAGCAGAAAGACAGTGTAACAAAGATAGCCAAGAGACATCAAAGGTTTGGGGTAGCCATCTGTATAATATGCCCTGGCTGCAAATGGATATTTTTTTGAGTTGTGTTCAGTTTGAAATCAAAAACAGAACTGACTTTAGTTTGAGAACATGGTGGCTTTAAAGGTTGCGACAAGAAGTGACGTCATCTGGACCCGAACCGGAAGTGATGTCATCGAGGCCTGAAGTGACGTTATCAGTAGCACCAGTACCGGAAGTGACGTCATCAATAGTGTCGGCACCTAGCAGAATTTCCCATGGATAGTCTGCAGAGGACGGAGAGAGAAAATTAGTGCAGCTCGCCACCCCCTGGTTTGGCATGGTACTACTATTATTTAGGCCCTCTAGCTGCCTCCCAATCACACGTGTGTGACAACAGACAGATTTTATATATAGGATCATTGGACTTGGTACTTCAATGCTGGTGGTGCGGTGAAGAAGATCGATCACATCCTTGTGGGCAGATGCTGGAGGCTCTTACAAAACTGCAGGGGCTACAGAAGTGCCCAGTTTGTGAATTCTGACCATAGACTTGTTGTTGCTACTCTTAGGATCCAGCTTAGGTCCAGTAGGTTACCACCTACTAGGAAAATGAGCCTGGACTTGACCAGACTCTAAGACCAGGCTGTTTCTAATGAGTTTGCACGCAGTTTGTGTGAGGAACTTTCAGATTTGGGTACAACTACAGATCTTAATGTAATGTAGGAGACCTTCCATGACAAGACCCTGAAGGTTGCTGTGGGTTGTGTTGGTGTTACTGGTGTTCCCAGAAGGAGGAGTTTCATCTTGCAGGGCACCCTGGATATCATTAAGAGGAGTTGCAGCGCATGGATCAATGGCAACTCTGGTCTGTACTGGGAACTGAGAAGGATGGCTGCGAGGGCTCTGAGAGCAGATAAAGAGGTGTCGTTAGAGGAATCTGTGAGCAAGTGACACACCATCTGTGGTCTAGTGACCCATGTCCTGCTTACCATCGGAGAGTCACAGTCAGGGCAGCTGATGGGACGGTCCTTACGGATGACACTGCAGTTGTGACCTGCTGGACTGACTACTTTGAGCAGTTCTTGAAAGCTGATCCATCCGGCTAGGACGTTGGATATCTCTGGGTCCACGGTTCTTGAGGCTGATCCTTCAATTAGCTGTGAACCACCCAGTCTCACTGAGATTGCACAGGTGATGAACCAGCTGCAGGGGGGGAAAGGCTGCAGGGATCTGTGGTATCCGGGGTGAACTTCTCCAGGCTGGTGGTAAGGCTGTCCTCCTGGCATTGCAAGCAATCTTTGATTCCATTTGGGAGACTGGCATCATTCCAACTGAGTGTAAAACGGGACTTGTCGTCCCTATCTGGAAAGGGAAGGGTGATCGCCTGGATTGCAGCAACTACAGGTGGATAACACTGCTGTCGGTGCTGGGTAAGGTCCTTGCTAGGGTCATCCTCAAAAGGATCAGTGATCACTTGCTCACCTACCAGCGACCGGAACAGTCTGGTTTTATGCCTAAGAAGTCTGCCATCGACCACATCCTGGCATTGAGGGTTCTCAAGGAGTGCAAACACGAATATTGGCAGAGTTTCTTTGCAGCCTTTGTCAATTTTCGCAAAGCGTTTGACTCAGTTGATCAAGCTGCCCTGTGGGACATCCTGAGGATTAACGGGATCCTCTCGAGGTTGCTGGATATCATGGCCGGCCTGCACACTGTTACTGTGAGTGCTGTGCAGAGTGGAGGCAGGACTTCTAAGTTTTTCCCAGTTGATTCTGGGGTTCGTCAGCGGTGTGTTCTACTCCTACTCTGTTCAATGCTTGTATGGACTGGGTGTTGGGCAAGGACGTGGGGTCCAGCAGCTGTGGGGCATCTGTTGGTGAAGAAAGGTTCACGGATCTTAACTTTACTGACGATGCTGTGATCTTCGCGGAGTCGATAGAGGATCTAATCGGGGCGCTCGAGAGACTGAGCGAGGAGTCCGAGTGTCTGGGTTTGCGAGTGTCCTGATAAAAACCAACATCCAGGCCTTTAATGACCTCTTGGGCACAGCCATCAGCAGTGTGTCTGTTTGCAGAGAGTGTGTGGACCTTGTCAAGAGGATTACTTACCTTGGCAGTGACATTCATGTCTCTGGTGACTCTTCCTATGAAGTCAGTAGACGGATTGGGAGAGCATGGGGAGTCATGAGGTCATTGCAAAGGGGTGTGTGGCGCTCCCGATATCTATGCAAAAGGACAAAGGTCCAAGTCTTTAGAGTCCTGGTGCTTCCTGTCTTGCTATACGGTTGTGAGATATGGATGCTCTCAGGTGACCTGAGACGAAGACTGGACTCCTTTGGTACTGTGTCTGTCCGGAAAATCCTTGGGTACTGTTGGTTTGACTTTGTGTCGAATGAACGGTTGCTCATGGAGTCCCGAATGAGGCACATTACCTGTATTGTGAGGGAGCGTCAGTTACGGCACTACGGCCATGTGGCGCATTTCCCCGAGGGTGATCCGGCTCATAAGATCCTCATTGTTGGGGACCCAAGTGGCCGGACCAGACCAAGGGGTCACCAATGTAACACCTGGCTGCGGCAGATAGAGGGTCATTTCCGGAGGGTGGGACTGGACCGCGTGTCTGCCCGGGGGGTTCCAAACCGGGATCCTGAGTTGTTTCGTTGTGTAGTGGGTGCGGCAACGCACTGTACCAGTGCATGTTCCCCAACTTGACTTGACTTTACTTGACTTGATATATATGTCGGATTTTATATATAGAGAGATATAAACATCTACAGTTGTCTTTGAAAGTTTGTGAACCCTTTAGAATTTTCTATATTTCTGCATAAATATGACCTAAAACATCATCAGATTTTTACTCAAGTCCTAAAAGTAGATAAAGAGAAACCAGTTAAACAAATGACACAAAAATATTATACTTGGTCATTTATTTATTGAGGAAAATGATCGAATATTACATATTTGTGAGTGGCAAAAGTATGTGAACCTCTAGGATTAGCAGTTAGTTTGAAGGTGAAATTCAAGTCCGGTGTTTTCAATCAATGGGATGACAATCAGGTGTGAGTGGGCACCCTGTGTTATTTAAAGAACAGGGATCTATCAAAGTCTGCTCTTCACAACACACGTTTGTGGAAGTGTATCATGGCACGAACAAAGGAGATTTCTGAGAACCTCAGAAAAAGAGTTGTTGGTGCTCATCAGGCTGGAAAAGGTTACAAATCCATCTCTAAAGAGTTTGGACTACACCAGTCCACAGTCAGACAGATTGTGTACAAATGGAGGAAATTCAAGACCATTGTTACCCTCCCCAGTAGTGGTCGACTAACAAAGATCACTCCAAGAACAAGGCGTGTAATAGTCAGCGAGGTCACAAAGGACCCCAGGGTAACTTCTAAGCAACTGAAGGCCTCTCTCACATTGGCTAATGTTCATGTTCATGAGTCCACCATCAGGAGAACACTGAACAACAACAGTGTGCATGGCAGGGTTGCAAGGAGAAAGCCACTGCTCTCCAAAAAAAAAAAAATTGCTGCTCATCTGCAGTTTGCTAAGGATCATGTGGGCAAACCAGAAGGCTATTGGAAGAATGTTTTGTGGACGGATGAGACCAAAATAGAACTTTTTGGTTTAAATGAAAAGCGTTATGCTTGGAGAAAGGAAAACACTGCATTCCAGCATAAGAACCTTATCCCATCTGAGAAACATGGTGGTGGTAGTATCATGGTTTGGGCCTGTTTTACTGCATCTGGGCCAGGACGGCTTGCCTTCATTGATGGAACAATGAATTTTGAATTATATCAGAGAATTCTAAAGGAAAATGTCAGGACATCTGTCCATGAACTGAATCTCAAGAGAAGGTGGGCCATGCAGCAAGACAAGACCCTAAGCACACAAGTTGTGTTAAAGAAGAATCAAGTTAATGTTTTGGAATGGCTAAGTCAAAGTCCTGACCTTAATCCAATCGAAATGTTGTGGAAGGACCTGAAGTGAGTAGTTAATGTGAGGAAACCCACCAACATCCCAGAGTTGAAGTTGTTCTGTATGGAGGAATGGGCTAAAATTCCTCCAAGCCGGTGTGCAGGACTGATCAACAGTTACCGGAAATGTTTAGTTGCAGTTATTGCTGCAAAGGGGGGTCACACCAGATACTGAAAGCAAAGGTTCACATACTTTTGCCACTCACAAATATGTAATATTCTATCATTTTCCTTAATAAATAAATGACCAAGTATAATATTTTTGTCTCATTTGTTTAACTGGTTTCTCTTTATCTACTTTTAGGACTTGAGTGAAAATCTGATGATGTTTTAGGTCATATTTATGTAGAAATATAGAAAATTCTAAAGGGTTCACAAACTTTCAAGCACAACTGTATTTGCTTCTCGCAACTGAGGGGGCAGGGTGGACATCTGCCGACTGGCCGACCAACTGCAAGCGTTACCTGGTAGGTAACCACCTACATATATTAGATTGTGATCAGACTTACATACATTAATATGCAAGTGGGTAACACTGAAGTAGTTGCTACTTTCAGAGTCTCTGCTCACCATTAATTGTTGGTTTTCAGGTACAATTAAGAAAGCAAGCTCCACAGCAAAAGTGCATTAAAAAAAGCAAGCATTTAAAAGATACAGAAAAAATACAAATATATCTTAATTTCTTTTAAGTGTAAATGTGACAGTACTACTGTTTGCCAAATACAAAATAAAACATGCACTGGTACATTGTTATGCGGCACCCACCACACAACGAAACAGCTCTGGATCCTGGTTGGCAACCCCCCAGGCAGACACGTGGTCGTCCCACCCTAGAGAAATGACCCTCTATTCGCCACAGCCAGGTGTTACTTGGGAGTCCCCTTGGCCGGGTCCAGCCACTTGGGTCCTCAACAATTAGGATCCTGCGAATCGCGCAACATGGCTGTAATGCCGTAACCAACTCTCCCTCATCATTCCATGAGGCTTTAGAGATTATTCAGGTGTTTCTTTGTGAATGCGGGATGGGCACAGAGGTTTTTCACCTTGCTACTCTACCATGAATCCTTTTAACTGTGTCTCCTCCTTATTGTGGAGTCATGCTGAGACTCAAGGTCCCTGCAGTTCTTTTGGATGTTGTTGATGGGATCCCTGAGAATTCTTTAAAGAGTCATGACTGCCCTTAGGGTCATTTTGGCAGGTTGGCCTTTCCCTGGGAGGATTCCCCACTATTTTGGATGTTCCCTGTTTGGAGAGCACAGATCTCATTGTGGTGATTCACGATTCAAGAGTTTTATTTGTCACACGCACAAAAGGACAATGTGCAGTGAAATGAAAAGATGGTCTACTCCAAAATTGTGCAAAAACAAAAGCAAACATACAATAGAATATGTGATAAAATTAAGAAAAATATATTTTAAATAAAATGAAATTAAGTTAATCTACATTAAAATTAAGTTAAACTCTGAAATTTGAAACAGCAAAAAGGGACTGTGCAGTAAGTTAAAGTGAGTGTGCTATGAGTTTTAGGTTTGGATGTTTCTTGGCATATCAGAGTTCAGGATTCTGATGGCCTGAGGGTAAAAGCTCCTCTTGAGTCTTTCTGTTGTTGCCATTAGGCTGCACAGCCACTTGCCCGAGTTGAGCAGGCAGAACAGTCTGTTGCTGGGCTGGGCAGAGCAGTGGCGTAGCTATTGGGGGGGCAAGGGGGGACATCTGTCCCTGGGCGCAGCATCCAGGAGGCGCCAAATTTCCCTTCCCCATTGCAGTATGACAAACAGGAGGGGGCGCAAAATCTTCAGTTGTCCCCGGGCGCTGAAAACCCAAGCTACACCTCTGGGGCAGAGTCCATGATTATTTTAATCACCCTGGTCCTACAGCGCCTGGTGTAGATGTCCTGCAGATAGCGCAGTGCTGACCTTAAGATTCGCTCTGCTAAACGCTCCACTCTCTGCTGGGCTTTGCGATCTCGGACTGAGCAATTCCCTAAACATGATGGGCAGCTCTGTGTTAGGATGTTCTTAATGGTTCCAGTGTAAAAAGTTTTCAAAATAGGTGGAGAGAATTTGAATTTCCTTAGCCGCCTTAGGTGATAAAGGCGCTGTTTTGCCTTCCTGACCGGAGTTTGCGCATGCTGGGTCCATGTCAGGTCTTCGGTGATGTGCGCTACCATGTATTTTAAGTGTCTCACCCTCCCAACAGGAACAACATTTATGCTGATGGGACTGTAGATCTGCTGCTGCTTCTGCCTGAAGTCCACCACTAGTTTCTTGGTCTTGCTGGCATTCAGTGAGCGGTTAGGAGCCTGGCAACATACTGCCAGGTTCTCTACCTCATCCAGATAGGACTTGTTTTCAACAACGTTAAGAATGCCTAAGACCACTGTGTCATCAGCAACATTAATGATGGTGTTAGCGCTGTGCTTCGCCACACAATTGTGTGTGCAAAAGGAGTACACAGCCTTGTGGAGCTTGAGTGCTGACAATGACAGTGTTGGAGAAACAGTTACCTGTTCTCACTATTTGAGGCCTGGCTGTTAGGAAATCCAGCTAGTCTTGTTAACCATTTCCTATTTAGTAATTGTAAACAACTTCTTCTTCCTCCTCTCTTGTAGAATTTTCTTTGATTTAGGTATAATGTTCTACTCGAAACCTTGTTATGATATTTTGCTTGTATGGTGATGGTCAGTATGTGGTGACATTGAGATTCAAAAGGGCTGGCCATGTTCGGTCAGAATTATCAATTAACTTGGGTCAGCTGTTTGAATGAGTGACTAAGGCAACAATTACCTTTTCACACTGGCAGTACAGGTATTGGATAACTTTATTACTTAAACGCATTACGTAGCAATTTATAAAATGTGTTATCTGTTTACTTTGGTTTCCTTTATCTAGTTATACATTTTACCAAAAGATCTGAAGCTATTCATTGCAACAAATACATAAAAATAGAGGATGTCAAGATAGGAGCAATACTTTTTCACGTCATTGTCTTTTTGCTCTCCTATCTTGCTCCTTCCTGACTATCACCTCAGTCCAGCTGCATTGCTCTTTGTGCATCATAACCATGGTAGGCTCTTCTTATTTTGTAGACCATATTTCCATTTTTTATTTTCTTTTTGTGACTCTAGAGGAACTTCAGATAGGCTTTAGCAGCGCTACTTAAAATGGCCTACAACTCCCAGCAGCCCTGGCAATATTATGCTATTGGGCAGATTGGTGAGGGGTTGCTGGGAAGAAGATTAATCAAACAGGCTCTTTAAAAAGAGCCAAAAAATGTGGAAAGGAGTGGGGTGGGGGGGGAGACCATCTGTCTGTTTTTGTTTCTATTCATCACTCAGACCATTGGATTACAACTGTAACTACCGTGGATCATGGTTTCATCTGAGTGTACGTTCTGTCCTGTGCCTGCTTGTCAGTGTGGATTCGTCTTGGTTGGCTTTGTCTTCATCTAGGGAGCGCTCCCAGTCTCATCAAATCTACATACCAGAACAGGAACCTGGTAGCACAAAACTTTACATTTTCTTCAGAGGGCTGTTCACAGGGTTTTTTATCCCTCTCTCCATCGTCATCTGCTTCTGCTTTACAGGACTGTGTTGGACTTTGTTGTTAGTGTTTTTTGTTTACTGTGTAGTGTATGTAAATAATTATGGCCGTTGGGGAACTGGGATGGGCATTTGTGTATGTGTTTATGTGTAATGCTGGTTTTTTCTTTTAGTTATGCAATTAATATATCCTTTATTATCTTTATTATTCATTGATTCATTGAGCCTTTAATTATTGTCTCTGTGTGTGAGTTTGGGGTCAAGGCTGGGTGTGTTCCTGGGGTACCTGCAATAAAATAAACAAATCACCATCTTTGGATGGTTTGAATCATAGCGTCCCCATGACCACTACAAGATGATGGGAGAATGAACACTGTAGAATTCTGGGTTATAAATGAAACAATTGATTGGACAGCGGTGACAACAAAACAACAGTCTGCACTGAAGGGGGAGTGGGCTCCACAACACAACCTAAATTTAGGGGACTTAAATGAAAGTGTGAGGTAAAGATGGCTGACAATGAGACATGGACAGAAAAGTTTCAAAAATTTAAAGTAAACTCTCCTCTTGTCTTCAGCTCACGTCCGTCTCTCTGTCCATCTATGCACACATTACACTGCAGTCTGGCCTCATTTAAAATGAACATCTTCAGTCTGTGTTTTGAACAGTCACTCATTATACACCCATCCCCATCGTCACTCGGTTCACTCACCGACATCTCTCTAATTTGCAGTTTTCACTCCTGATGCCCTCACATAAGAGATGCAGCCCTGATTCCTCCAGTTTATTGTCATTCAGAAGCAGATCAGTCAGTTGTGAGTGTGAAGAAGAGAGAACAGAAGAGAGCGCTGCACAACATCCAGAGGTGAGATGACATGTTTTCAGGCTGTGGAGATGAAGAGATAGAGATGTAAGGACATAGGGAGTGACAGGCAGGCAGACAGACAGATAGAAGGTATTTTGATTTTTAAATGAAACCAATTTTAAACGTAAGACTGATAGCATCCTCATGAAGAAAACAAGTCTTTCAAGCTGACATGTTGATGCTAACATTGGACAGGAGTGTCCAATAGCGGGATTAACATTGTGATCCACTTGCGTGTTCAAGTGGAATTTTCTTAAGTCAATAACGGCAGAGTGAGGAACCAAGATGTCTTTTTCAAATTCAGAACCCAGAGTTTGTAGTGAATTTGAGATATTTTAAGGATGACACTTATACTCGCTGGCCAACACTGGATATCTCACATGATGTCCAGATATCCGATATTGTTACCGTAGTTGATGAGAACAACTCATATAAACACTCATATATTATATATATATATATATATATATATATATATATATATATATATATATATATTGTGGCACCCGGCTGACCAGGAAGACAGGAGGAGGGCTTGTGCCTCCTCCAGACCACGAGGGGGCGACCGCCCTGGTTCCTTTGGGGGACACGGGTATGCCTGGAGAGCCCTGGACCCCAGCACTTCTGCCACACCCGGAAGTGCTGGGGGGAAGACGAGTGGGGACACCCGGAGTGCTTCCGGGTACGCAGCCGGCACTTCCGCCACACTGGGGAGTGCCGGTGGGAGATTGCCGGGAAGCACCTGGAGCACATCCAGGTGCACATAAAAGGGGCCGCCTCCCTTCATAGAGTGGCTAGAGTTGGGTGGAAGAGGACGAGGTCTGAGGAGAGAGAGAAGGAGGTGGTCTGAAGAAAGGCATACTGTGGTGTTGGCCTGGACTGGGGTGATTGGTGCTGTGGCACTGGGGTTTGTGCACTTTACTATTGTATAATAAACGTGTGTTGGACTTTAACACGATGTCCATCTGTCTGTGTCCGGGGCTCGTTCCACAATATATATATTGGGACGCCTGGAAGGACTGGGTGGTGGCATATTCGTCCTCCAGGCCACGAGGGGGCAACCACCCTGGATTGGGATAGGGCCACGGAAGAGGAACAAGGAGGCTCAAGCCCATTGGGGCCCGTGCCCACCGCCAGGGGGCTCCCCGAGCCTCATGGAGCCCGGGAAACATTTACTTCCACCACACCTGGGAAAATGGAGAATGATCCTTCCAGGGACGCCCGGAGTGCTTCCGGGTGCAAGAGCAGCACTTCTGCCACACCAGGAAGTGCTGCTGGAAGAACATCAAGCACCTGGAGCACATCTGGGTGATAATAAAAGAGGCCGCCTCCCTCCAATCAGGGACCTGGAGTCGGGAGTGGGAGCAGGACGAAGCTCCCGTGGAAAGAGGAAAGGCGGCCTACGGACAGTGAGAGAGAGGTCTGTATTAAGGGTAATTGGTGCTAAGAGCACAGTGTGCTGTGTGGGACTGTGTTTATTGTGCAGAGAAGGAAAAATAAACGTGTGTTTTATAAAGATGTGGCCTCAGTCTGATGTTGTCCAGGCATGTCTCACAATATATACACACATAAAATAAGCTTAAACTCAAAGTTAAACTCTGGATACGCTACTTCAATGACACATTCATCATATTAAAAAGAAACCAGCTGAATGAATTCTATAGCCACATCAACTCAGTATTCCAAACAATTCAATTCACAATATAAAAAGAAACTGACGCATTAATTTTCTTGACATTTCCATTGAAAGAGGTAACCACACAGCGTTTATCACAAGGAATGTTACGCAGACAAAAATACTACACTTTTTCAGCAACAAATCCATCATATAAACAGAGTTGTGTTAGAATTCTGTTCAAACAGATTAACACCAAATGTACACAATGTACAATGGACACAAAGAGATTGAAAGATGTTTGCTATCTTTTTCGTCTGAAAGGCTACCCCAAGACATTTATTAAACAGTGCCTATACTGTAAAGAAGACGCTAAAGACCTCAGCAAACAGTCGACTCCAACTCAGACCCTCACCACACTTACCACACCCTCCCTTATTATAATGGCGTGTCAGAAAGTACAGAACGCGTCCTGTACAGATTTGGGATCAAGATAGCACACAAAGCGGCACTTTACGGACTGTCCTTTTCAATGCCAAAAGCAAAAAGTCAACCACAGAGACAAGAAACGCAGTCTACAGAATTCCATGCAATGCGTGCCCAGCGGTATACGTGAGACAAACATCTAATAGACTTGCAACACGTTTACAGGAACATTGCAGTGCCATCAGAAGGAAAAACCCACAGTCTGACTTATGCACATACAAATTCCCCTGGACATATGTTTAACTGGAACACTGTGAAAGTAAAATTCAGGGCCAATATTAAGAGTGCCAGAGACCTGGCAGAATTGTGGCTCTCTAATGAAAATGCCATTAACAGACACTTGGACTTGAACCCAGCATATGCAGGCTTAAAAAGAAGAACATCCAAATAATAAATAAGACTTTAAGACAATAAGACTTTATGACCAACACCCTCTAAACGCCACCTTACTAATCCACCACCCCCCT